>NW_027473335.1:1618891-1942670 GCF_050947335.1 Megachile rotundata | reverse complement strand
AATCGCAATCATACAATTACAATATCCCAAATACAATCTCCCAAATACAATCATACAATTACAATCATACATGCACAATCATACAATCACAATCATACAATCGCAATCATACAATCGCAATCATACAATTACAGTATCCCAAATACAATCTCGCAAATACAATCATACAATCACAATCATACAATCACAATCATACTATCACAATCATACAATCGCAATCATACAATCACAATCATACAATCGCAATCATACAATTACAATCTCCGAAATACAATCTCCCAAATACAACCAAACAATCACAATCATACAAACACAATCATACAATCACAATCGTACAATCACAATCATACAATCACAATCAAAGAATTACAATCATACAATCACAATCATACAATCGCAATCATACAATCACAATCATACAATCACAATCATACAATCGCAATCATACGATCGCAATCATACAATCACAATCATACAATCGCAATCATACAATCACAATCATACAATCGCAATCATACAATCACAATCATACAATCGCAATCATACAATTACAATCTCCGAAATACAATCTCCCAAATACAATCAAACAATCACAATCATACAAACACAATCATACAATCACAATCATACAATCACAATCATACAATCGCAATCATACAATCGCAATCATACAATCACAATCATACAATCGCAATCATACAATCACAATCATACAATCGCAATCATACAATCACAATCATACAATCGCAATCATACAATTACAATCTCCGAAATACAATCTCCCAAATACAATCAAACAATCACAATCATACAATCGCAATCATACAATCACAATCATACAATCGCAATCATACAATCACAATCATACAATCGCAATCATACAATTACAATCTCCGAAATACAATCTCCCAAATACAATCAAACAATCACAATCATACAAACACAATCATACAATCACAATCGTACAACCACAATCAGACAATCACAATCAAACAATCACAATCATACAAATACAATCATACAATCACAATCGTACAATCACAATCATACTATCACAATCGTACAATCACAATCGTACAATCACAATCGCACAACCACAATCAGACAATCACAATCATACAATCACAATCATACAATCACAATCATACAATCACAATCATACAATCACAATCAGACAATCACAATCATACAATCACAATCATACAATCACAATCATACAATCACAATCATACAATCACAATCATACAATCACAATCATACAATCACAATCATACAATCACAATCATACAATCACAATCATACAATCACAATCATACAATCACAATCATACAATCACAATCATACAATCACAAAAATACAATCATAATCATACAATCACAATCATACATCACAATCATACAATCACAATCATACAATCGCAATCATACAATCACAATCATACAATCGCAATCATACAATCACAATCATACAATCGCAATCATACAATCACAATCATACAATCGCAATCATACAATTACAATCTCCGAAATACAATCTCCCAAATACAATCAAACAATCACAATCATACAAACACAATCATACAATCACAATCGTACAATCACAATCATACAATCACAATCAAAGAATTACAATCATACAATCACAATCATACAATCGCAAGCATACAATCACAATCATACAATCTCAATCATACAATCACAATCATACAATCACAATCATACAATCATAATCATACAATTACAATCATACATCACAATCATACAATCACAATCATACAATCGCAATCATAAAATCACAAAAATACAAACTTAATCATACAATCACAATCATACAATCGCAATCATACAATCACAATCATACAATCATAATCGTACAATCACAATCATACGATCGCAATCATACAATCACAATCGCACAACCACAATCAGACAATCACAATCATACAATCACTATCATACAATCACAATCATACAATCACAATCATACAATCACAATCATACAATCACAATCATACAATCACAATCATACTTTCACAATCATACTATCACAATCATACAATCACAATCATACAATCACAGTCATACAATAACAATCATATAATCACAATCATACTATCACAATCATACAATCACAATCATACAATCACAATCATAAAATCACAATCAGACAATCACAATCATACAATCACAATCATACAATCACAATCAAAGAATTACAATCATACAATCACAACCATACAATCGCAAGCATACAATCACAATCATACAATCTCAATCATACAATCACAATCATACAATCACAATCATACAATCACAATCATACAATCACAATCATACAATCACAATCATACAATCACAATCATACAATCACAATCATACAATCACAATCATACAATCACAATCATACAATCACAATCATACAATCACAATCATACAATCACAATCATACAATCACAATCATACAATCACAATCATACAATCACAATCATACAATCACAATCATACAATCACAATCATACAATCACAATCATACATTCGAAATCATGCAATCACAATCATACAATCACAATCATGCAATCACAATCATACAATCTTAATCATACAATCACAATCATTCAACCACAATCGTACAATCACAATCGTACAATATCAATCGCACAACCACAATCACACAATCACACTCATATAATCACAATCATACAATCACAATCATACAATCACAATCATGTAATCACAATCATACAATCGCAATCATACAATTACAATATCCCAAATACAATCTCCCAAATACAATCATACAATCACAATCATACAATCACAATCATACAATCACAATCATACAATCACAATCATACAATCACAATCGTACAATCACAATCGTACATTCACAATCATACAATCACAATCATACAATCACAATCATACAATCACAATCATACAATCACAATCATACAATCACAATCATACAATCACAATCATAGAATCACAATCATACAATCACAATCATACAATCACAATCATACAATCACATTCATACAATCGCAAGCATACAATAACAATCATACAATCTCAATCATACAATCACAATCATACAATCATAATCATACAATTACAATCATACATCACAATCATACAATCACAATCATACAATTGCAATCATACAATTACAATATCCCAAATACAATCTCCCAAATACAATCATACAATCACAATCATACAATCACAATCATACAATCACAATCATACAATCACAATCAAAGAATTACAATCATACAATCACAATCATACAATCGCAAGCATACAATCACAATCATACAATCTGAATCATACAATCACAATCATACAATCACAAAAATACAAACTTAATCATACAATCACAATCATACAATCGCAATCATACAATCACAATCATACAATCATAATCGTACAATCACAATCATACGATCACAATCATACAATCACATTCATACAATCGCAAGCATACAATAACAATCATACAATCTCAATCATACAATCACAATCATACAATCATAATCATACAATTACAATCATACATCACAATCATACAATCACAATCATACAATCACAATCATACAATCGCAATCATACAATTACAATATCCCAAATACAATCTCCCAAATACATATATACAATCACAATCATACAATCACAATCATACAATCACAATCATACAATCACAATCATACAATCATAATCGTACAATCACAATCATACGATCGCAATCATACAATCACAATCATACCATCACAATCATACAATCACAATCATACAATCATAATCATACAATTACAATCATACATCACAATCATACAATCACAATCATACAATCGCAATCATACAATTACAATATCCCAAATACAATCTCCCAAATACAATCATACAATTACAATCATACATACACAATCATACAATCACAATCATACAATCGCAATCATACAATCGCAATCATACAATTACAGTATCCCAAATACAATCATACAATCACAATCATACAATCACAATCATACAATCACAATCATACAATCGCAATCATACAATTACAATATCCCAAATACAATCTCCCAAATACAATCATACAATCACAATCACACAATCGCAATCATACAATCATAATCATACAATTACAATCATACATCACAATCATACAATCACAATCATACTATCACAATCATACAATCGCAATCATACAATCACAATCATACAATCATAATCGTACAATCGAAAGCATACAATCACAATCATACAATCACAATCATACAATCACAATCATACAATCACAATCATACAATCACAATCATACAATCACAATCATACAATCACAATCATACAATCACAATCATACAATCACAATCATACAATCACAATCATACAATCACATTCATACAATCGCAAGCATACAATAACAATCATACAATCTCAATCATACAATCACAATCATACAATCATAATCATACAATTACAATCATACATCACAATCATACAATCACAATCATACAATCGCAATCATACAATTACAATATCCCAAATACAATCTCCCAAATACAATCATAAAATCGCAATCATACAATCACAATCATACAATCGCAATCATACAATCACAATCATACAATCACAATCATACAATCACAATCATACAATCACAATCATACAATAGCATTCATACAATCGCAATCATACAATCACAATCATACAATCGCAATCATACAATCACAATCATACTATCACAATCATAGAATCACAATCATACAATCACAATCATACAATCACAATCATACATTCAAAATCATGCAATCACAATCATACAATCACAATCATGCAATCACAATCATACAATCATAATCATGCAATCACAATCATACAATCACAATCGTACAATCACAATCGTACAATCACAATCGCACAACCGCAATCAGACAATCACAATCATACAATCACAATCATACAATCAAAATCATACAATCACAATCATACAATCACAATCATACAATCACAAAAATACAATCATAATCATACAATCACAATCATACATCACAATCATACAATCACAATCATACAATCGCAATCATACAATAACAATCATACAATCGCAATCATACAATCACAATCATACAATCGCAATCATACAATCACAATCATACAATCGCAATCATACAATTACAATCTCCGAAATACAATCTCCCAAATACAATCAAACAATCACAATCATACAAACACAATCATACAATCACAATCGTACAATCACAATCATACTATCACAATCGTACAATCACAATCGTACAATCACAATCGCACAACCACAATCAGACAATCACAATCATACAATCGCAATCATACAATCACAATCATACAATCACAATCATACAATCACAATCATACAATCACAATCATACAATCACAATCATACAATCACAATCATACTTTCACAATCATACTATCACAATCATACAATCACAATCATACAATCACAGTCATACAATAACAATCATATAATCACAATCATACTATCACAATCATACAATCACAATCATACAATCACAATCATAAAATCACAATCATACAATCACAATCATACAATCACAATCATACAATCACAATCAAAGAATTACAATCATACAATCCCAATCATACAATCGCAAGCATACAATCACAATCATACAATCTCAATCATACAATCACAATCATACAATCACAATCATACAATCACAATCATACAATCTCAATCATACAATCACAATCATACAATCGCAATCATACAATAACAATCATACAATCGCAATCATACAATCACAATCATACAATCGCAATCATACAATCACAATCATACAATCGCAATCATATAATTACAATCTCCGAAATACAATCTCCCAAATACAATCAAACAATCACAATCATACAAACACAATCATACAATCACAATCGTACAATCACAATCATACTATCACAATCGTACAATCACAATCCTACAATCACAATCGCACAACCACAATCAGACAATCACAATCATACAATCGCAATCATACAATCACAATCATACAATCACAATCATACAATCACAATCATACAATCACAATCATACAATCACAATCATACAATCACAATCATACTTTCACAATCATACTATCACAATCATACAATCACAATCATACAATCACAGTCATACAATAACAATCATATAATCACAATCATACTATCACAATCATACAATCACAATCATACAATCACAATCATAAAATCACAATCATACAATCACAATCATACAATCACAATCATACAATCACAATCAAAGAATTACAATCATACAATCCCAATCATACAATCGCAAGCATACAATCACAATCATACAATCTCAATCATACAATCACAATCATACAATCACAATCATACAATCATAATCATACAATTACAATCATACACCACAATCATACAATCACAATCATACAATCGCAATCATAAAATCACAAAAATACAAACTTAATCATACAATCACAATCATACAATCGCAATCATACAATCACAATCATACAATCATAATCGTACAATCACAATCATACGATCGCAATCATACAATCACAATCATACCATCACAATCATACAATCATAATCATACAATCATAATCATACAATTACAATCATACATCACAATCATACAATCACAATCATACAATCGCAATCATACAATTACAATATCCCAAATACAATCTCCCAAATACAATCATACAATCACAATCATACATACACAATCATACAATCACAATCATACAATCGCAGTCATACAATCGCAATCATACAATTACAGTATCCCAAATACAATCTCGCAAATACAATCATACAATCGCAATCATACAATCACAATCATACAATCACAATCATACAATCGCAATCATACAATTACAATATCCCAAATACAATCTTACAAATACAATCATACAATCACAATCACACAATCACAATCATACAATCATAATCATACAATTACAATCATACATCACAATCATACAATCACAATCATACTATCACAATCATACAATCGCAATCATACAATCACAATCATACAATCACAATCATACAATCACAATCGTACTATCAAAATCATACAATCACAATCATACAATCACAATCGTACATTCACAATCATACAATCACAATCATACAATCACAATCATACAATCGCAATCATACAATCACAATCATACTATCACAATCATACAATCACAATCATACAATCACAATCATACAATCACAATCATACAATCATAATCATACAATTACAATCATACATCACAATCATACAATCACAATCATACAATCGCAATCATAAAATCACAAAAATACAAACTTAATCATACAATCACAATCATACAATCATAATCATACAATTACAATCATACATCACAATCATACAATCACAATCATACAATCGCAATCATACAATTACAATATCCCAAATACAATCTCCCAAATACAATCATACAATCACAATCATACAATCACAATCATACAATCAGAATCATACAATCACAATCATACAATAGCATTCATACAATCGCAATCATACAATCGCAATCATACAATCGCAATCATACAATCACAATCATACTATCACAATCATACAATCACAATCATACAATCACAATCATACAATCACAATCATACAATCACAATCATACATTCAAAATCATGCAATCACAATCATACAATCACAATCATGCAATCACAATCATACAATCATAATCATGCAATCACAATCATACAATCACAATCGTACAATCACAATCGTACAATCACAATCGCACAACCACAATCAGACAATCACAATCATACAATCACAATCATACAATCACAATCATACAATCACAATCATACAATCACAATCATACAATCACAAAAATACAATCATAATCATACAATCACAATCATACAATCGCAATCATACAATCACAATCATACAATCATAATCATACAATCACAATCATACGATCGCAATCATACAATCACAATCATACAATCACAATCATACAATCATAATCATACAATTACAATCATACATCACAATCATACAATCACAATCATACAATCACAATCATACAATCACAATCATACAATCACAATCATACAATCGCAATCATACAATTACAATATCCCAAATACAATCTCCCAAATACAATCATACAATCACAATCATACAATCACAATCATACAATCGCAATCATACAATCACAATCATACAATCGCAATCATACATTCACAATCATACTATCACAATCATACAATCACAATCATACAATCACAATCATACAATCACAATCATACAATCACAATTATACAATCACAATCATACAATCACAATCATACATTCAAAATCATGCAATCACAATCATACAATCACAATCATGCAATCACAATCATACAATCATAATCATGCAATCGCAATCATACAATCACAATCGTACAATCACAATCGTACAATCACAATCGCACAACCACAATCAGTCAATCACAATCATACAATCACAATCATACAATCAGGATCATACAATCACAAAAATACAATCATAATCATACAATCACAATCATACAATCGCAATCATACAATCACAATCATACAATCGCAATCATACAATCACAATCATACAATCGCAATCATACAATCACAATCATACAATCGCAATCATACAATCACAATCATACAATCGCAATCATACAATTACAATCTCCCAAATACAATCTCCCAAATACAATCAAACAATCACAATCATACAAACACAATCATACAATCACAATCATACAATCACAATCATACTATCACAATCGTACAATCACAATCGTACAATCACAATCGCACAACCACAGTCAGACAATCACAATCATACAATCACTATCATACAATCACAATCATACAATCACAATCATACAATCACAATCATACAATCACAATCATACAATCACAATCATACTTTCACAATCATACTATCACAATCATACTATCACAATCATACTATCACAATCATACAATCACAATCATACAATCACAGTCGTACAATAACAATCATATAATCACAATCATACTATCACAATCATACAATCACAATCATACAATCACAATCATACAATCACAATCATAAAATCACAATCATACAATCACAATCATACAATCACAATCATACAATCACAAAAATACAATCATAATCATACAAACACAATCATACAATCGCAATCATACAATCACAATCATACAATCATAATCATACAATCACAATCATACGATCGCAATCATACAATCACAATCATACAATCGCAATCATACAATCATAATCATACAATTACAATCATACATCACAATCATACAATCACAATCATACAATCGCAATCATACAATCACAATCATACAATCGCAATCATACAATCACAATCATACAATCGCAATCATACAATCACAATCATACAATCGCAATCATACAATAACAATCTCCCAAATACAATCAAACAATCACAATCATACAAACACAATCATACAATCACAATCATACAATCACAATCATACTATCACAATCGTACAATCACAATCGTACAATCACAATCGCACAACCACAATCAGACAATCTCAATCATACAATCACTATCATACAATCACAATCATACAATCACAATCATACAATCACAATCATACAATCACAATCATACAATCACAATCATACTTTCACAATCATACTATCACAATCATACTATCACAATCATACAATCACAATCATACAATCACAGTCGTACAATAACAATCATATAATCACAATCATACTATCACAATCATACAATCACAATCATACAATCACAATCATACAATCACAATCATACAATCACAATCATAAAATCACAATCATACAATCACAATCATACAATCACAATCATACAATCACAATCAAAGCATTACAATCATACAATCACAATCATACAATCGCAAGCATACAATCACAATCATACAATCACAATCATACAATCAGAATCATACAATCACAATCATACAATAGCATTCATACAATCGCAATCATACAATCGCAATCATACAATCGCAATCATACAATCACAATCATACTATCACAATCATACAATCACAATCATACAATCACAATCATACAATCACAATCATACAATCACAATCATACATTCAAAATCATGCAATCACAATCATACAATCACAATCATGCAATCACAATCATACAATCATAATCATGCAATCACAATCATACAATCACAATCGTACAATCACAATCGTACAATCACAATCGCACAACCACAATCAGACAATCACAATCATACAATCACAATCATACAATCACAATCATACAATCACAATCATACAATCACAATCATACAATCACAATCATACAATCACAATCATACAATCACAAAAATACAATCATAATCATACAATCACAATCATACAATCGCAATCATACAATCACAATCATACAATCATAATCATACAATCACAATCATACGATCGCAATCATACAATCACAATCATACAATCACAATCATACAATCATAATCATACAATTACAATCATACATCACAATCATACAATCACAATCATACAATCACAATCATACAATCACAATCATACAATCGCAATCATACAATTACAATATCCCAAATACAATCTCCCAAATACAATCATACAATCACAATCATACAATCACAATCATACAATCGCAATCATACAATCACAATCATACAATCGCAATCATACAATCACAATCATACTATCACAATCATACAATCACAATCATACAATCACAATCATACAATCACAATTATACAATCACAATCATACAATCACAATCATACATTCAAAATCATGCAATCACAATCATACAATCACAATCATACAATCACAATCATGCAATCACAATCATACAATCATAATCATGCAATCGCAATCATACAATCACAATCGTACAATCACAATCGTACAATCACAATCGCACAACCACAATCAGTCAATCACAATCATACAATCACAATCATACAATCAGGATCATACAATCACAAAAATACAATCATAATCATACAATCACAATCATACAATCGCAATCATACAATCACAATCATACAATCGCAATCATACAATCACAATCATACAATCGCAATCATACAATCACAATCATACAATCGCAATCATACAATCACAATCATACAATCGCAATCATACAATTACAATCTCCCAAATACAATCTCCCAAATACAATCAAACAATCACAATCATACAAACACAATCATACAATCACAATCATACAATCACAATCATACTATCACAATCGTACAATCACAATCGTACAATCACAATCGCACAACCACAGTCAGACAATCACAATCATACAATCACTATCATACAATCACAATCATACAATCACAATCATACAATCACAATCATACAATCACAATCATACTTTCACAATCATACTATCACAATCATACTATCACAATCATACTATCACAATCATACAATCACAATCATACAATCACAGTCGTACAATAACAATCATATAATCACAATCATACTACCACAATCATACAATCACAATCATACAATCACAATCATACAATCACAATCATAAAATCACAATCATACAATCACAATCATACAATCACAATCATACAATCACAAAAATACAATCATAATCATACAAACACAATCATACAATCGCAATCATACAATCGCAATCATACAATCATAATCATACAATTACAATCATACATCACAATCATACAATCACAATCATACAATCGCAATCATACAATCACAATCATACAATCGCAATCATACAATCACAATCATACAATCGCAATCATACAATCACAATCATACAATCGCAATCATACAATTACAATCTCCCAAATACAATCTCCCAAATACAATCAAACAATCACAATCATACAAACACAATCATACAATCACAATCATACAATCACAATCATACTATCACAATCGTACAATCACAATCGTACAATCACAATCGCACAACCACAATCAGACAATCACAATCATACAATCACTATCATACAATCACAATCATACAATCACAATCATACAATCACAATCATACAATCACAATCATACAATCACAATCATACTTTCACAATCATACTATCACAATCATACTATCACAATCATACAATCACAATCATACAATCACAGTCGTACAATAACAATCATATAATCACAATCATACTATCACAATCATACAATCACAATCATACAATCACAATCATACAATCACAATCATAAAATCACAATCATACAATCACAATCATACAATCACAATCATACAATCACAATCAAAGCATTACAATCATACAATCACAATCATACAATCGCAAGCATACAATCACAATCATACAATCTCAATCATACATTCACAATCATATAATCACAATCATACAATCATAATCATACAATTACAATCATACATCACAATCATACAATCACAATCATACAATCGCAATCATACAATTACAATATCCCAAATACAATCTCCCAAATACAATCATACAATTACAATCATACATACACAATCATACAATCACAATCATACAATCGCAATCATACGATCGCAATCATACAATTACAATATCCCAAATACAATCTCCCAAATACAATCATACAATCACAATCACACAATCGCAATCATACAATCATAATCATACAATTACAATCATACATCACAATCATACAATCACAATCATACTATCACAATCATACAATCGCAATCATACAATCACAATCATACAATCACAATCATACAATCGCAATCATACAATCACAATCATACAATCATAATCGTACAATCACAATCATACGATCGCAATCATACAATCACAATCATACCATCACAATCATACAATCGCAAGCATACAATCACAATCATACAATCACAATCATACAATCACAATCATACAATCACAATCATACAATCACAATCATACAATCACAATCATACAATCACAATCATACAATCACAATCATACAATCACAATCATACAATCACAATCATACAATAGCATTCATACAATCGCAATCATACAATCACAATCATACAATCGCAATCATACAATCACAATCATACAATCATAATCGTACAATCACAATCATACAATCACAATCATACAATCACAATCATACAATCACAATCATACAATCACAATCATACAATCACAATCATACAATCACAATCATACAATAGCATTCATACAATCGCAATCATACAATCACAATCATACAATCGCAATCATACAATCACAATCATACAATCATAATCGTACAATCACAATCATACGATCACAATCATACAATCACAATCATACAATCATAATCATACAATTACAATCATACATCACAATCATACAATCACAATCATACAATCGCAATCATAAAATCACAAAAATACAAACTTAATCATACATTCACAATCATACAATCGCAATCATACAATCACAATCATACAATCATAATCGTACAATCACAATCATACGATCGCAATCATACAATCACAATCATACCATCACAATCATACAATCACAATCATACAATCATAATCATACAATTACAATCATACATCACAATCATACAATCACAATCATACAATCGCAATCATACAATTACAATATCCCAAATACAATCTCCCAAATGCAATCATACAATTACAATCATACATACACAATCATACAATCACAATCATACAATCGCAATCATACAATCGCAATCATACAATTACAGTATCCCAAATACAATCATACAATCACAATCATACAATCACAATCATACAATCACAATCATACAATCACAATCATACAATCACAATCATACAATCGCAATCATACAATTACAATATCCCAAATACAATCTCCCAAATACAATCATACAATCACAATCACACAATCGCAATCATACAATCATAATCATACAATTACAATCATACATCACAATCATACAATCACAATCATACTATCACAATCATACAATCGCAATCATACAATCACAATCATACAATCACAATCATACAATCACAATCGTACTATCAAAATCATACAATCACAATCATGCAATCACAATCGTACATTCACAATCATACAATCACAATCGTACAATCACAATCATACAACCGCAATCATAAAGTCACAAAAATACAAACTTAATCATACAATCACAATCATACAATCGCAATCATACAATCACAATCATACAATCATAATCGTACAATCGAAAGCATACAATCACAATCATACAATCACAATCATACAATCACAATCATACAATCACAATCATACAATCACAATCATACAATCACAATCATACAATCACAATCATGCAATCACAATCATACAATCACAATCATACAATCACAATCATACAATCACATTCATACAATCGCAAGCATACAATAACAATCATACAATCTCAATCATACAATCACAATCATACAATCATAATCATACAATTACAATCATACATCACAATCATACAATCACAATCATACAATCGCAATCATACAATTACAATATCCCAAATACAATCTCCCAAATACAATCATAAAATCACAATCATACAATCACAATCATACAATCGCAATCATACAATCACAATCATACAATCACAATCATACAATCACAATCATACAATCACAATCATACAATAGCATTCATACAATCGCAATCATACAATCACAATCATACAATCGCAATCATACAATCACAATCATACTATCACAATCATAGAATCACAATCATACAATCACAATCATACAATCACAATCATACATTCAAAATCATGCAATCACAATCATACAATCACAATCATGCAATCACAATCATACAATCATAATCATGCAATCACAATCATACAATCACAATCGTACAATCACAATCGTACAATCACAATCGCACAACCGCAATCAGACAATCACAATCATACAATCACAATCATACAATCAAAATCATACAATCACAATCATACAATCACAATCATACAATCACAAAAATACAATCATAATCATACAATCACAATCATACATCACAATCATACAATCACAATCATACAATCGCAATCATACAATCACAATCATACAATCGCAATCATACAATCACAATCATACAATCACAGTCATACAATAACAATCATATAATCACAATCATACTATCACAATCATACAATCACAATCATACAATCACAATCATAAAATCACAATCATACAATCACAATCATACAATCACAATCATACAATCACAATCAAAGAATTACAATCATACAATCCCAATCATACAATCGCAAGCATACAATCACAATCATACAATCTCAATCATACAATCACAATCATACAATCACAATCATACAATCACATTCATACAATCGCAAGCATACAATAACAATCATACAATCTCAATCATACAATCACAATCATACAATCGCAATCATACAATTACAATCTCCGAAATACAATCTCCCAAATACAATCAAACAATCACAATCATACAAACACAATCATACAATCACAATCGTACAATCACAATCATACTATCACAATCGTACAATCACAATCGTACAATCACAATCGCACAACCACAATCAGACAATCACAATCATACAATCACAATCATACAATCGCAATCATACAATCACAATCATACAATCACAATCATACAATCACAATCATACAATCACAATCATACAATCACAATCATACAATCACAATCATACAATCACAATCATACTTTCACAATCATACTATCACAATCATACAATCACAAACATACAATCACAGTCATACAATAACAATCATATAATCACAATCATACTATCACAATCATACAATCACAATCATACAATCACAATCATAAAATCACAATCATACAATCACAATCATACAATCACAATCATACAATCACAATCAAAGAATTACAATCATACAATCCCAATCATACAATCGCAAGCATGCAATCACAATCATACAATCACAATCATACAATCACAATCAAAGAATTACAATCATACAATCACAATCATACAATCGCAAGCATACAATCACAATCATACAATCTCAATCATACAATCACAATCATATAATCACAATCATACAATCATAATCATACAATTACAATCATACATCACAATCATACAATCACAATCATACAATCGCAATCATACAATTACAATATCCCAAATACAATCTCCCAAATACAATCATACAATTACAATCATACATGCACAATCATACAATCACAATCATACAATCGCAATCATACAATCGCAATCATACAATTACAGTATCCCAAATACAATCTCGCAAATACAATCATACAATCACAATCATACAATCACAATCATACTATCACAATCATACAATCGCAATCATACAATCACAATCATATAATCACAATCATACAATCGCAATCATACAATCACAATCATACAATCATAATCGTACAATCACAATCATACGATCGCAATCATACAATCACAATCATACCATCACAATCATACAATCACAATCATACAATCACAAAAATACAATCATAATCATACAATCACAATCATACATCACAATCATACAATCACAATCATACAATCGCAATCATACAATCACAATCATACAATCGCAATCATACAATCACAATCATACAATCGCAATCATACAATCACAATCATACAATCGCAATCATACAATTACAATCTCCGAAATACAATCTCCCAAATACAATCAAACAATCACAATCATACAAATACAATCATACAATCACAATCGTACAATCACAATCATACTATCACAATCGTACAATCACAATCGTACAATCACAATCGCACAACCACAATCAGACAATCACAATCATACAATCACAATCATACAATCACAATCATACAATCACAATCATACAATCACAATCATACAATCACAATCATACTTTCACAATCATACTATCACAATCATACAATCACAATCATACAATCACAGTCATACAATAACAATCATATAATCACAATCATACTATCACAATCATACAATCACAATCATACAATCACAATCATAAAATCACAATCATACAATCACAATCATACAATCGCAATCGTACTATCAAAATCATACAATCACAATCATGCAATCACAATCGTACATTCACAATCATACAATCACAATCGTACAATCACAATCATACAATCGCAATCATAAAGTCACAAAAATACAAACTTAATCATACAATCACAATCATACAATCGCAATCATACAATCACAATCATACAATCATAATCGTACAATCGAAAGCATACAATCACAATCATACAATCACAATCATACAATCACAATCATACAATCACAATCATACAATCACAATCATACAATCACAATCATACAATCACAATCATGCAATCACAATCATACAATCACAATCATACAATCACAATCATACAATCACATTCATACAATCGCAAGCATACAATAACAATCATACAATCTCAATCATACAATCACAATCATACAATCATAATCATACAATTACAATCATACATCACAATCATACAATCACAATCATACAATCGCAATCATACAATTACAATATCCCAAATACAATCTCCCAAATACAATCATAAAATCACAATCATACAATCACAATCATACAATCGCAATCATACAATCACAATCATACAATCACAATCATACAATCACAATCATACAATCACAATCATACAATAGCATTCATACAATCGCAATCATACAATCACAATCATACAATCGCAATCATACAATCACAATCATACTATCACAATCATAGAATCACAATCATACAATCACAATCATACAATCACAATCATACATTCAAAATCATGCAATCACAATCATACAATCACAATCATGCAATCACAATCATACAATCATAATCATGCAATCACAATCATACAATCACAATCGTACAATCACAATCGTACAATCACAATCGCACAACCGCAATCAGACAATCACAATCATACAATCACAATCATACAATCAAAATCATACAATCACAATCATACAATCACAATCATACAATCACAAAAATACAATCATAATCATACAATCACAATCATACATCACAATCATACAATCACAATCATACAATCGCAATCATACAATCACAATCATACAATCGCAATCATACAATCACAATCATACAATCACAGTCATACAATAACAATCATATAATCACAATCATACTATCACAATCATACAATCACAATCATACAATCACAATCATAAAATCACAATCATACAATCACAATCATACAATCACAATCATACAATCACAATCAAAGAATTACAATCATACAATCCCAATCATACAATCGCAAGCATACAATCACAATCATACAATCTCAATCATACAATCACAATCATACAATCACAATCATACAATCACATTCATACAATCGCAAGCATACAATAACAATCATACAATCTCAATCATACAATCACAATCATACAATCGCAATCATACAATTACAATCTCCGAAATACAATCTCCCAAATACAATCAAACAATCACAATCATACAAACACAATCATACAATCACAATCGTACAATCACAATCATACTATCACAATCGTACAATCACAATCGTACAATCACAATCGCACAACCACAATCAGACAATCACAATCATACAATCACAATCATACAATCGCAATCATACAATCACAATCATACAATCACAATCATACAATCACAATCATACAATCACAATCATACAATCACAATCATACAATCACAATCATACAATCACAATCATACTTTCACAATCATACTATCACAATCATACAATCACAAACATACAATCACAGTCATACAATAACAATCATATAATCACAATCATACTATCACAATCATACAATCACAATCATACAATCACAATCATAAAATCACAATCATACAATCACAATCATACAATCACAATCATACAATCACAATCAAAGAATTACAATCATACAATCCCAATCATACAATCGCAAGCATGCAATCACAATCATACAATCACAATCATACAATCACAATCAAAGAATTACAATCATACAATCACAATCATACAATCGCAAGCATACAATCACAATCATACAATCTCAATCATACAATCACAATCATATAATCACAATCATACAATCATAATCATACAATTACAATCATACATCACAATCATACAATCACAATCATACAATCGCAATCATACAATTACAATATCCCAAATACAATCTCCCAAATACAATCATACAATTACAATCATACATGCACAATCATACAATCACAATCATACAATCGCAATCATACAATCGCAATCATACAATTACAGTATCCCAAATACAATCTCGCAAATACAATCATACAATCACAATCATACAATCACAATCATACTATCACAATCATACAATCGCAATCATACAATCACAATCATATAATCACAATCATACAATCGCAATCACACAATCACAATCATACAATCATAATCGTACAATCACAATCATACGATCGCAATCATACAATCACAATCATACCATCACAATCATACAATCACAATCATACAATCACAAAAATACAATCATAATCATACAATCACAATCATACATCACAATCATACAATCACAATCATACAATCGCAATCATACAATCACAATCATACAATCGCAATCATACAATCACAATCATACAATCGCAATCATACAATCACAATCATACAATCGCAATCATACAATTACAATCTCCGAAATACAATCTCCCAAATACAATCAAACAATCACAATCATACAAATACAATCATACAATCACAATCGTACAATCACAATCATACTATCACAATCGTACAATCACAATCGTACAATCACAATCGCACAACCACAATCAGACAATCACAATCATACAATCACAATCATACAATCACAATCATACAATCACAATCATACAATCACAATCATACAATCACAATCATACTTTCACAATCATACTATCACAATCATACAATCACAATCATACAATCACAGTCATACAATAACAATCATATAATCACAATCATACTATCACAATCATACAATCACAATCATACAATCACAATCATAAAATCACAATCATACAATCACAATCATACAATCGCAATCATACAATCACAATCATACAATCATAATCGTACAACCACAATCATACGATCGCAATCATACAATCACAATCATACCATCACAATCATACAATCATAATCATACAATCATAATCTTACAATTACAATCATACATCACAATCATACAATCACAATCATACAATCGCAATCATACAATTACAATATCCCAAATACAATCTCCCAAATACAATCATACAATCACAATCATACATACACAATCATACAATCACAATCATACAATCGCAATCATACAATCGCAATCATACAATTACAGTATCCCAAATACAATCTCGCAAATACAATCATATAATCACAATCATACAATCACAATCATACAATCGCAATCATACAATCACAATCATACAATCACAATCATACAATCACAATCGTACTATCAAAATCATACAATCACAATCATACAATCACAATCGTACATTCACAATCATACAATCACAATCATACAATCACAATCATACAATCGCAATCATAAAATCACAAAAATACAAACTTAGTCATACAATCACAATCATACAAACGCAATCATACAATCACAATCATACAATCACAGTCATACAATCACTATCATACAATCACAATCATACTATCACAATCATACAATCACAATCATACAATCACAATCATACAATCACAATCATACAATCATAACCATACAATCACAATCATACAATCACAATCATACAATCACAATCATACAATCACAATCATACAATCACAATCATACAATCACAATCATACAATCACAATCATACAATCGCAAGCATACAATCACAATCATACAATCTCAATTATGCAATCACAATCATACAATCGCAATCATACAATTACAATCTCCCAAATACAATCTCCCAAATACAATCAAACAATCCCAATCATACAAACACAATAATACAATCACAATCATACAATCACAATCATACTATCACAATCGTACAATCCCAATCGTACAATCACAATCGCACAACCACAATCAGACAATCACAATCATACAATCACAATCATACAATCACAATCATACAATCACAATCATACAATCACAATCATACAATCACAATCATACAATCACAATCATACAATCACAATCATACAATCACAATCATACTTTCACAATCATACTATCACAATCATACAATCACAATCATACAATCACAGTCATACAATAACAATCATATAATCACAATCATACTATCACAATCATACAATCACAATCATACAATCACAGTCATAAAATCACAATCATACAATCACAATCATACAATCACAATCAAAGAATTACAATCATACAATCACAATCATACAATCGCAAGCATACAATCACAATCATACAATCTCAATCATACAATCACAATCATACACTCACAATCATACAATCATAATCATACAATTACAATCATACATCACAATCATACAATCACAATCATACAATCACAATCATACAATCATAATCGTACAATCACAATCATACGATCGCAATCATACAATCACAATCATACCATCACAATCATACAATCACAATCATACAATCACAATCATACAATCACAATCATACAATCATAATCGTACAATCACAATCATACGATCGCAATCATACAATCACAATCATACCATCACAATCATACAATCACAATCATACAATCATAATCATACAATTACAATCATACATCACAATCATACAATCACAATCATACAATCGCAATCATACAATTACAATATCCCAAATACAATCTCCCAAATACAATCATACAATCACAATCATACATACACAATCATACAATCACAATCATACAATCGCAATCATACAATCGCAATCATACAATTACAGTATCCCAAATACAATCTCGTAAATACAATCATACAATCACAATCATACAATCACAATCATACAATCACAATCATACAATCGCAATCATACAATTACAATATCCCAAATACAATCTCCCAAATGCAATCATACAATCACAATCACACAATCACAATCACACAATCACAATCATACAATCATAATCATACAATTACAATCATACATCACAATCATACAATCACAATCATACTATCACAATCATACAATCGCAATCATACAATCACAATCATACAATCACAATCATACAATCACAATCGTACTATCAAAATCATACAATCACAATCATACAATCACAATCGTACATTCACAATCATACAATCACAATCATACAATCACAATCATACAATCGCAATCATAAAATCACAAAAATACAAACTTAATCATACAATCACAATCATACAAACGCAATCATACAATCACAATCATACAATCATAATCGTACAATCACAATCATACGACCGCAATCATACAATCACAATCATACCATCACAATCATACAATCGCAAGCATACAATCACAATCATACAATCACAATCATACAATCACAATCATACCATCACAATCATACCATCGCAATCATACAATTACAATATCCCAAATACAATCTCCCAAATACAATCAAACAATCACAATCATACGATCACAATCATACAATCATAATCATACAATCACAATCATACAATCACAATCATACTTTCACAATCATACTATCACAATCATACAATCACAATCATACAATCACAGTCATACAATAACAATCATATAATCACAATCATACTATCGCAATCATACAATCACAATCATACAATCACAATCATAAAATCACAATCATACAATCACAATCATACAATCACAATCATACAATCACAATCAAAGAATTACAATCATACAATCACAATCATACAATCGCAAGCATACAATCACAATCATACAATCTCAATCATAC
Source organism: Megachile rotundata (assembly GCF_050947335.1). Lineage (NCBI taxonomy): Eukaryota > Metazoa > Arthropoda > Insecta > Hymenoptera > Megachilidae > Megachile > Megachile rotundata. The sequence continues at coordinate 1,919,646 of NW_027473335.1, read as the reverse complement.
AATCACAATCATACAATCACAAAAATACAAACTTAATCATACAATCACAATCATACAATCGCAATCATACAATCACAGTCATACAATCATAATCGTACAATCACAATCATACGATCACAATCATACAACCACATTCATACAATCGCAAGCATACAATAACAATCATACAATCTCAATCATACAATCACAATCATACAATCATAATCATACAATTACAATCATACATCACAATCATACAATCACAATCATACAATCGCAATCATACAATTACAATATCCCAAATACAATCTCCCAAATACAAATATACAATCACAATCATACAATCACAATCATACAATCACAATCATACAATCACAATCATACAATCACAATCATACAATAGCATTCATACAATCGCAATCATACAATCACAATCATACAATCGCAATCATACAATCACAATCATACTATCACAATCATACAATCACAATCATACAATCACAATCATACAATCATAATCATACAATTACAATCATACATCACAATCATACAATCACAATCATACAATCGCAATCATAAAATCACAAAAATACAAACTTAATCATACAATCACAATCATACAAACGCAATCATACAATCACAATCATACAATCATAATCGTACAATCACAATCATACGATCGCAATCATACAATCACAATCATACCATCACAATCATACAATCACAATCATACAATCATAATCATACAATTACAATCATACATCACAATCATACAATCACAATCATACAATCGCAATCATACAATTACAATATCCCAAATACAATCTCCCAAATACAATCATACAATTACAATCATACATACACAATCATACAATCACAATCATACAATCGCAATCATACAATCGCAATCATACAATTACAGTATCCCAAATACAATCTCGCAAATACAATCATACAATCACAATCATACAATCACAATCATACAATCACAATCGTACTATCAAAATCATACAATCACAATCATACAATCACAATCGTACATTCACAATCATACAATCACAATCATACAATCACAATCATACAATCGCAATCATAAAATCACAAAAATACAAACTTAATCATACAATCACAATCATACAAACGCAATCATACAATCACAATCATACAATCATAATCGTACAATCACAATCATACGACCGCAATCATACAATCACAATCATACCATCACAATCATACAATCGCAAGCATACAATCACAATCATACAATCACAATCATACAATCACAATCATACAATCACAATCATACCATCGCAATCATACAATTACAATATCCCAAATACAATCTCCCAAATACAATCATACAATCACAATCACACAATCACAATCATACAATCATAATCATACAATTACAATCATACATCACAATCATACAATCACAATCATACTATCACAATCACACAATCGCAATCATACAATCGCAATCATAAAATCACAAAAATACAAACTTAATCATACAATCACAATCATACAAACGCAATCATACAATCACAATCATACAATCATAATCGTACAATCACAATCATACGACCGCAATCATACAATCAAAATCATACCACCACAATCATACAATCGCAAGCATACTATCACAATCGTACAATCACAATCGTACAATCACAATCGCACAACCACAATCAGACAATCACAATCATACAATCACAATCATACAATCACAATCATACAATCACAATCATACTTTCACAATCATACTATCACAATCATACTATCACAATCATACAATCACAATCATACAATCACAGTCGTACAATAACAATCATATAATCACAATCATACTATCACAATCATACAATCACAATCATACAATCACAATCATAAAATCACAATCATACAATCACAATCATACAATCACAATCATACAATCACAATCAAAGAATTACAATCATACAATCACAATCATACAATCGCAAGCATACAATCACAATCATACAATCTCAATCATACAATCACAATCATATAATCACAATCATACAATCATAATCATACAATTACAATCATACATCACAATCATACAATCACAATCATACTATCGCAATCATACAATTACAATATCCCAAATACAATCTCCCAAATACAATCATACAATTACAATCATACATGCACAATCATACAATCACAATCATACAATCGCAATCATACAATCGCAATCATACAATTACAGTATCCCAAATACAATCTCGCAAATACAATCATACAATCACAATCATACAATCACAATCATACTATCACAATCATACAATCGCAATCATACAATCACAATCATATAATCACAATCATACAATCGCAATCATACAATCACAATCATACAATCATAATCGTACAATCACAATCATACGATCGCAATCATACAATCACAATCATACCATCACAATCATACAATCACAATCATACAATCACAAAAATACAATCATAATCATACAATCACAATCATACATCACAATCATACAATCACAATCATACAATCGCAATCATACAATCACAATCATACAATCGCAATCATACAATCACAATCATACAATCGCAATCATACAATCACAATCATACAATCGCAATTATACAATTACAATCTCCGAAATACAATCTCCCAAATACAATCAAACAATCACAATCATACAAATACAATCATACAATCACAATCGTACAATCACAATCATACTATCACAATCGTACAATCACAATCGTACAATCACAATCGCACAACCACAATCAGACAATCACAATCATACAATCACAATCATACAATCACAATCATACAATCACAATCATACAATCACAATCATACAATCACAATCATACAATCACAATCATACAATCACAATCATACTTTCACAATCATACTATCACAATCATACAATCACAATCATACAATCACAGTCATACAATAACAATCATATAATCACAATCATACTATCACAATCATACAATCACAATCATACAATCACAATCATAAAATCACAATCATACAATCACAATCATACAATCGCAATCATACAATTACAATATCCCAAATACAATCTCCCAAATACAATCATACAATCACAATCATACATACACAATCATACAATCACAATCATACAATCGCAATCATACAATCGCAATCATACAATTACAGTATCCCAAATACAATCTCGCAAATACAATCATATAATCACAATCATACAATCACAATCATACAATCACAATCATACAATCGCAATCATACAATCACAATCATACAATCACAATCATACAATCATAATCATACAATTACAATCATACATCACAATCATACAATCACAATCATACAATCGCAATCATACAATTACAATATCCCAAATACAATCTCCCAAATGCAATCATACAATTACAATCATACATACACAATCATACAATCACAATCATACAATCGCAATCATACAATCGCAATCATACAATTACAGTATCCCAAATACAATCATACAATCACAATCATACAATCACAATCATACAATCACAATCATACAATCACAATCATACAATCACAATCATACAATCGCAATCATACAATTACAATATCCCAAATACAATCTCCCAAATACAATCATACAATCACAATCACACAATCGCAATCATACAATCATAATCATACAATTACAATCATACATCACAATCATACAATCACAATCATACTATCACAATCATACAATCGCAATCATACAATCACAATCATACAATCACAATCATACAATCACAATCGTACTATCAAAATCATACAATCACAATCATGCAATCACAATCGTACATTCACAATCATACAATCACAATCGTACAATCACAATCATACAATCGCAATCATAAAGTCACAAAAATACAAACTTAATCATACAATCACAATCATACAATCGCAATCATACAATCACAATCATACAATCATAATCGTACAATCGAAAGCATACAATCACAATCATACAATCACAATCATACAATCACAATCATACAATCACAATCATACAATCACAATCATACAATCACAATCATACAATCACAATCATGCAATCACAATCATACAATCACAATCATACAATCACAATCATACAATCACATTCATACAATCGCAAGCATACAATAACAATCATACAATCTCAATCATACAATCACAATCATACAATCATAATCATACAATTACAATCATACATCACAATCATACAATCACAATCATACAATCGCAATCATACAATTACAATATCCCAAATACAATCTCCCAAATACAATCATAAAATCACAATCATACAATCACAATCATACAATCGCAATCATACAATCACAATCATACAATCACAATCATACAATCACAATCATACAATCACAATCATACAATCACAATCATACAATAGCATTCATACAATCGCAATCATACAATCACAATCATACAATCGCAATCATACAATCACAATCATACTATCACAATCATAGAATCACAATCATACAATCACAATCATACAATCACAATCATACATTCAAAATCATGCAATCACAATCATACAATCACAATCATGCAATCACAATCATACAATCATAATCATGCAATCACAATCATACAATCACAATCGTACAATCACAATCGTACAATCACAATCGCACAACCGCAATCAGACAATCACAATCATACAATCACAATCATACAATCAAAATCATACAATCACAATCATACAATCACAATCATACAATCACAATCATACAATCACAAAAATACAATCATAATCATACAATCACAATCATACATCACAATCATACAATCACAATCATACAATCGCAATCATACAATCACAATCATACAATCGCAATCATACAATCACAATCATACAATCACAGTCATACAATAACAATCATATAATCACAATCATACTATCACAATCATACAATCACAATCATACAATCACAATCATAAAATCACAATCATACAATCACAATCATACAATCACAATCAAAGAATTACAATCATACAATCCCAATCATACAATCGCAAGCATACAATCACAATCATACAATCTCAATCATACAATCACAATCATACAATCACAATCATACAATCACATTCATACAATCGCAAGCATACAATAACAATCATACAATCTCAATCATACAATCACAATCATACAATCGCAATCATACAATTACAATCTCCGAAATACAATCTCCCAAATACAATCAAACAATCACAATCATACAAACACAATCATACAATCACAATCGTACAATCACAATCATACTATCACAATCGTACAATCACAATCGTACAATCACAATCGCACAACCACAATCAGACAATCACAATCATACAATCACAATCATACAATCGCAATCATACAATCACAATCATACAATCACAATCATACAATCACAATCATACAATCACAATCATACAATCACAATCATACAATCACAATCATACTTTCACAATCATACTATCACAATCATACAATCACAATCATACTATCACAATCATACAATCACAATCATACAATCACAATCATAAAATCACAATCATACAATCACAATCATACAATCACAATCATACAATCACAATCAAAGAATTACAATCATACAATCCCAATCATACAATCGCAAGCATACAATCACAATCATACAATCACAATCATACAATCACAATCAAAGAATTACAATCATACAATCACAATCATACAATCGCAAGCATACAATCACAATCATACAATCTCAATCATACAATCACAATCATATAATCACAATCATACAATCATAATCATACAATTACAATCATACATCACAATCATACAATCACAATCATACAATCGCAATCATACAATTACAATATCCCAAATACAATCTCCCAAATACAATCATACAATTACAATCATACATGCACAATCATACAATCACAATCATACAATCGCAATCATACAATCGCAATCATACAATTACAGTATCCCAAATACAATCTCGCAAATACAATCATACAATCACAATCATACAATCACAATCATACTATCACAATCATACAATCGCAATCATACAATCACAATCATATAATCACAATCATACAATCGCAATCATACAATCACAATCATACAATCATAATCGTACAATCACAATCATACGATCGCAATCATACAATCACAATCATACCATCACAATCATACAATCACAATCATACAATCACAAAAATACAATCATAATCATACAATCACAATCATACATCACAATCATACAATCACAATCATACAATCGCAATCATACAATCACAATCATACAATCGCAATCATACAATCACAATCATACAATCGCAATCATACAATCACAATCATACAATCGCAATCATACAATTACAATCTCCGAAATACAATCTCCCAAATACAATCAAACAATCACAATCATACAAATACAATCATACAATCACAATCGTACAATCACAATCATACTATCACAATCGTACAATCACAATCGTACAATCACAATCGCACAACCACAATCAGACAATCACAATCATACAATCACAATCATACAATCACAATCATACAATCACAATCATACAATCACAATCATACAATCACAATCATACAATCACAATCATACAATCACAATCATACTTTCACAATCATACTATCACAATCATACAATCACAATCATACAATCACAGTCATACAATAACAATCATATAATCACAATCATACTATCACAATCATACAATCACAATCATACAATCACAATCATAAAATCACAATCATACAATCACAATCATACAATCGCAATCATACAATCACAATCATACAATCATAATCGTACAACCACAATCATACGATCGCAATCATACAATCACAATCATACCATCACAATCATACAATCATAATCATACAATCATAATCTTACAATTACAATCATACATCACAATCATACAATCACAATCATACAATCGCAATCATACAATTACAATATCCCAAATACAATCTCCCAAATACAATCATACAATCACAATCATACATACACAATCATACAATCACAATCATACAATCGCAATCATACAATCGCAATCATACAATTACAGTATCCCAAATACAATCTCGCAAATACAATCATATAATCACAATCATACAATCACAATCATACAATCGCAATCATACAATCACAATCATACAATCACAATCATACAATCACAATCGTACTATCAAAATCATACAATCACAATCATACAATCACAATCGTACATTCACAATCATACAATCACAATCATACAATCACAATCATACAATCACAATCATACAATCGCAATCATAAAATCACAAAAATACAAACTTAGTCATACAATCACAATCATACAAACGCAATCATACAATCACAATCATACAATCACAGTCATACAATCACTATCATACAATCACAATCATACTATCACAATCATACAATCACAATCATACAATCACAATCATACAATCACAATCATACAATCATAACCATACAATCACAATCATACAATCACAATCATACAATCACAATCATACAATCACAATCATACAATCACAATCATACAATCGCAAGCATACAATCACAATCATACAATCTCAATTATGCAATCACAATCATACAATCGCAATCATACAATTACAATCTCCCAAATACAATCTCCCAAATACAATCAAACAATCCCAATCATACAAACACAATAATACAATCACAATCATACAATCACAATCATACTATCACAATCGTACAATCCCAATCGTACAATCACAATCGCACAACCACAATCAGACAATCACAATCATACAATCACAATCATACAATCACAATCATACAATCACAATCATACAATCACAATCATACAATCACAATCATACAATCACAATCATGCAATCACAATCATACAATCACAATCATACTTTCACAATCATACTATCACAATCATACAATCACAATCATACAATCACAGTCATACAATAACAATCATATAATCACAATCATACTATCACAATCATACAATCACAATCATACAATCACAGTCATAAAATCACAATCATACAATCACAATCATACAATCACAATCAAAGAATTACAATCATACAATCACAATCATACAATCGCAAGCATACAATCACAATCATACAATCTCAATCATACAATCACAATCATACACTCACAATCATACAATCATAATCATACAATTACAATCATACATCACAATCATACAATCACAATCATACAATCACAATCATACAATCATAATCGTACAATCACAATCATACGATCGCAATCATACAATCACAATCATACCATCACAATCATACAATCACAATCATACAATCATAATCATACAATTACAATCATACATCACAATCATACAATCACAATCATACAATCGCAATCATACAATTACAATATCCCAAATACAATCTCCCAAATACAATCATACAATCACAATCATATATACACAATCATACAATCGCAATCATACAATCGCAATCATACAATCGCAATCATACAATCGCAATCATACAATTACAGTATCCCAAATACAATCTCGTAAATACAATCATACAATCACAATCATACAATCACAATCATACAATCACAATCATACAATCGCAATCATACAATTACAATATCCCAAATACAATCTCCCAAATGCAATCATACAATCACAATCACACAATCACAATCACACAATCACAATCATACAATCATAATCATACAATTACAATCATACATCACAATCATACAATCACAATCATACTATCACAATCATACAATCGCAATCATACAATCACAATCATACAATCACAATCATACAATCACAATCGTACTATCAAAATCATACAATCACAATCATACAATCACAATCGTACATTCACAATCATACAATCACAATCATACAATCACAATCATACAATCGCAATCATAAAATCACAAAAGTACAAACTTAATCATACAATCACAATCATACAAACGCAATCATACAATCACAATCATACAATCATAATCGTACAATCACAATCATACGACCGCAATCATACAATCACAATCATACCATCACAATCATACAATCGCAAGCATACAATCACAATCATACAATCACAATCATACAATCACAATCATACCATCACAATCATACCATCGCAATCATACAATTACAATATCCCAAATACAATCTCTCAAATACAATCAAACAATCACAATCATACAATCACAATCATACAATCATAATCATACAATCACAATCATACAATCACAATCATACTTTCACAATCATACTATCACAATCATACAATCACAATCATACAATCACAGTCATACAATAACAATCATATAATCACAATCATACTATCGCAATCATACAATCACAATCATACAATCACAATCATAAAATCACAATCATACAATCACAATCATACAATCACAATCATACAATCACAATCAAAGAATTACAATCATACAATCACAATCATACAATCGCAAGCATACAATCACAATCATACAATCTCAATCATACAATCACAATCATACAATCACAAAAATACAAACTTAATCATACAATCACAATCATACAATCGCAATCATACAATCACAGTCATACAATCATAATCGTACAATCACAATCATACGATCACAATCATACAACCACATTCATACAATCGCAAGCATACAATAACAATCATACAATCTCAATCATACAATCACAATCATACAATCATAATCATACAATTACAATCATACATCACAATCATACAATCACAATCATACAATCGCAATCATACAATTACAATATCCCAAATACAATCTCCCAAATACAAATATACAATCACAATCATACAATCACAATCATACAATCACAATCATACAATCACAATCATACAATCACAATCATACAATCACAATCATACAATAGCATTCATACAATCGCAATCATACAATCACAATCATACAATCGCAATCATACAATCACAATCATACTATCACAATCATACAATCACAATCATACAATCACAATCATACAATCATAATCATACAATTACAATCATACATCACAATCATACAATCACAATCATACAATCGCAATCATAAAATCACAAAAATACAAACTTAATCATACAATCACAATCATACAATCGCAATCATACAATCACAATCATACAATCATAATCGTACAATCACAATCATACGATCGCAATCATACAATCACAATCATACCATCACAATCATACAATCACAATCATACAATCATAATCATACAATTACAATCATACATCACAATCATACAATCACAATCATACAATCGCAATCATACAATTACAATATCCCAAATACAATCTCCCAAATACAATCATACAATTACAATCATACATACACAATCATACAATCACAATCATACAATCGCAATCATACAATCGCAATCATACAATTACAGTATCCCAAATACAATCTCGCAAATACAATCATACAATCACAATCATACAATCACAATCATACAATCACAATCGTACTATCAAAATCATACAATCACAATCATACAATCACAATCGTACATTCACAATCATACAATCACAATCATACAATCACAATCATACAATCGCAATCATAAAATCACAAAAATACAAACTTAATCATACAATCACAATCATACAAACGCAATCATACAATCACAATCATACAATCATAATCGTACAATCACAATCATACGACCGCAATCATACAATCACAATCATACCATCACAATCATACAATCGCAAGCATACAATCACAATCATACAATCACAATCATACAATCACAATCATACAATCACAATCATACCATCGCAATCATACAATTACAATATCCCAAATACAATCTCCCAAATACAATCATACAATCACAATCACACAATCACAATCATACAATCATAATCATACAATTACAATCATACATCACAATCATACAATCACAATCATACTATCACAATCACACAATCGCAATCATACAATCGCAATCATAAAATCACAAAAATACAAACTTAATCATACAATCACAATCATACAAACGCAATCATACAATCACAATCATACAATCATAATCGTACAATCACAATCATACGACCGCAATCATACAATCAAAATCATACCACCACAATCATACAATCGCAAGCATACTATCACAATCGTACAATCACAATCGTACAATCACAATCGCACAACCACAATCAGACAATCACAATCATACAATCACAATCATACAATCACAATCATACAATCACAATCATACTTTCACAATCATACTATCACAATCATACTATCACAATCATACAATCACAATCATACAATCACAGTCGTACAATAACAATCATATAATCACAATCATACTATCACAATCATACAATCACAATCATACAATCACAATCATACAATCACAATCATAAAATCACAATCATACAATCACAATCATACAATCACAATCATACAATCACAATCAAAGAATTACAATCATACAATCACAATCATACAATCGCAAGCATACAATCACAATCATACAATCTCAATCATACAATCACAATCATATAATCACAATCATACAATCATAATCATACAATTACAATCATACATCACAATCATACAATCACAATCATACTATCGCAATCATACAATTACAATATCCCAAATACAATCTCCCAAATACAATCATACAATTACAATCATACATGCACAATCATACAATCACAATCATACAATCGCAATCATACAATCGCAATCATACAATTACAGTATCCCAAATACAATCTCGCAAATACAATCATACAATCACAATCATACAATCACAATCATACTATCACAATCATACAATCGCAATCATACAATCACAATCATATAATCACAATCATACAATCGCAATCATACAATCACAATCATACAATCATAATCGTACAATCACAATCATACGATCGCAATCATACAATCACAATCATACCATCACAATCATACAATCACAATCATACAATCACAAAAATACAATCATAATCATACAATCACAATCATACATCACAATCATACAATCACAATCATACAATCGCAATCATACAATCACAATCATACAATCGCAATCATACAATCACAATCATACAATTGCAATCATACAATCACAATCATACAATCGCAATTATACAATTACAATCTCCGAAATACAATCTCCCAAATACAATCAAACAATCACAATCATACAAATACAATCATACAATCACAATCGTACAATCACAATCATACTATCACAATCGTACAATCACAATCGTACAATCACAATCGCACAACCACAATCAGACAATCACAATCATACAATCACAATCATACAATCGCAATCATACAATTACAATATCCCAAATACAATCTCCCAAATACAATCATACAATCACAATCATACATACACAATCATACAATCACAATCATACAATCGCAATCATACAATCGCAATCATACAATTACAGTATCCCAAATACAATCTCGCAAATACAATCATATAATCACAATCATACAATCACAATCATACAATCACAATCATACAATCGCAATCATACAATCACAATCATACAATCACAATCATACAATCACAATCGTACTATCAAAATCATACAATCACAATCATACAATCACAATCGTACATTCACAATCATACAATCACAATCATACAATCACAATCATACAATCGCAATCATAAAATCACAAAAATACAAACTTAGTCATACAATCACAATCATACAAACGCAATCATACAATCACAATCATACAATCACAGTCATACAATCACAATCATACAATCACAATCATACAATCACAATCATACAATCACAATCATACAATCGCAATCATAAAATCACAAAAATACAAACTTAGTCATACAATCACAATCATACAAACGCAATCATACAATCACAATCATACAATCACAGTCATACAATCACTATCATACAATCACAATCATACTATCACAATCATACAATCACAATCATACAATCACAATCATACAATCACAATCATACAATCATAACCATACAATCACAATCATACAATCACAATCATACAATCACAATCATACAATCACAATCATACAATCACAATCATACAATCGCAAGCATACAATCACAATCATACAATCTCAATTATGCAATCACAATCATACAATCGCAATCATACAATTACAATCTCCCAAATACAATCTCCCAAATACAATCAAACAATCCCAATCATACAAACACAATAATACAATCACAATCATACAATCACAATCATACTATCACAATCGTACAATCCCAATCGTACAATCACAATCGCACAACCACAATCAGACAATCACAATCATACAATCACAATCATACAATCACAATCATACAATCACAATCATACAATCACAATCATACAATCACAATCATACAATCACAATCATGCAATCACAATCATACAATCACAATCATACTTTCACAATCATACTATCACAATCATACAATCACAATCATACAATCACAGTCATACAATAACAATCATATAATCACAATCATACTATCACAATCATACAATCACAATCATACAATCACAGTCATAAAATCACAATCATACAATCACAATCATACAATCGCAAGCATACAATCACAATCATACAATCTCAATCATACAATCACAATCATACACTCACAATCATACAATCATAATCATACAATTACAATCATACATCACAATCATACAATCACAATCATACAATCACAATCATACAATCATAATCGTACAATCACAATCATACGATCGCAATCATACAATCACAATCATACCATCACAATCATACAATCACAATCATACAATCATAATCATACAATTACAATCATACATCACAATCATACAATCACAATCATACAATCGCAATCATACAATTACAATATCCCAAATACAATCTTCCAAATACAATCATACAATCACAATCATACATACACAATCATACAATCACAATCATACAATCGCAATCATACAATCGCAATCATACAATCGCAATCATACAATCGCAATCATACAATTACAGTATCCCAAATACAATCTCGTAAATACAATCATACAATCACAATCATACAATCACAATCATACAATCACAATCATACAATCGCAATCATACAATTACAATATCCCAAATACAATCTCCCAAATGCAATCATACAATCACAATCACACAATCACAATCACACAATCACAATCATACAATCATAATCATACAATTACAATCATACATCACAATCATACAATCACAATCATACTATCACAATCATACAATCGCAATCATACAATCACAATCATACAATCACAATCATACAATCACAATCGTACTATCAAAATCATACAATCACAATCATACAATCACAATCGTACATTCACAATCATACAATCACAATCATACAATCACAATCATACAATCGCAATCATAAAATCACAAAAGTACAAACTTAATCATACAATCACAATCATACAAACGCAATCATACAATCACAATCATACAATCATAATCGTACAATCACAATCATACGACCGCAATCATACAATCACAATCATACCATCACAATCATACAATCGCAAGCATACAATCACAATCATACAATCACAATCATACAATCACAATCATACCATCACAATCATACCATCGCAATCATACAATTACAATATCCCAAATACAATCTCTCAAATACAATCAAACAATCACAATCATACAATCACAATCATACAATCATAATCATACAATCACAATCATACAATCACAATCATACTTTCACAATCATACTATCACAATCATACAATCACAATCATACAATCACAGTCATACAATAACAATCATATAATCACAATCATACTATCGCAATCATACAATCACAATCATACAATCACAATCATAAAATCACAATCATACAATCACAATCATACAATCACAATCATACAATCACAATCAAAGAATTACAATCATACAATCACAATCATACAATCGCAAGCATACAATCACAATCATACAATCTCAATCATACAATCACAATCATACAATCACAAAAATACAAACTTAATCATACAATCACAATCATACAATCGCAATCATACAATCACAGTCATACAATCATAATCGTACAATCACAATCATACGATCACAATCATACAACCACATTCATACAATCGCAAGCATACAATAACAATCATACAATCTCAATCATACAATCACAATCATACAATCATAATCATACAATTACAATCATACATCACAATCATACAATCACAATCATACAATCGCAATCATACAATTACAATATCCCAAATACAATCTCCCAAATACAAATATACAATCACAATCATACAATCACAATCATACAATCACAATCATACAATCACAATCATACAATCACAATCATACAATAGCATTCATACAATCGCAATCATACAATCACAATCATACAATCGCAATCATACAATCACAATCATACTATCACAATCATACAATCACAATCATACAATCACAATCATACAATCATAATCATACAATTACAATCATACATCACAATCATACAATCACAATCATACAATCGCAATCATAAAATCACAAAAATACAAACTTAATCATACAATCACAATCATACAATCGCAATCATACAATCACAATCATACAATCATAATCGTACAATCACAATCATACGATCGCAATCATACAATCACAATCATACCATCACAATCATACAATCACAATCATACAATCATAATCATACAATTACAATCATACATCACAATCATACAATCACAATCATACAATCGCAATCATACAATTACAATATCCCAAATACAATCTCCCAAATACAATCATACAATTACAATCATACATACACAATCATACAATCACAATCATACAATCGCAATCATACAATCGCAATCATACAATTACAGTATCCCAAATACAATCTCGCAAATACAATCATACAATCACAATCATACAATCACAATCATACAATCACAATCGTACTATCAAAATCATACAATCACAATCATACAATCACAATCGTACATTCACAATCATACAATCACAATCATACAATCACAATCATACAATCGCAATCATAAAATCACAAAAATACAAACTTAATCATACAATCACAATCATACAAACGCAATCATACAATCACAATCATACAATCATAATCGTACAATCACAATCATACGACCGCAATCATACAATCACAATCATACCATCACAATCATACAATCGCAAGCATACAATCACAATCATACAATCACAATCATACAATCACAATCATACAATCACAATCATACCATCGCAATCATACAATTACAATATCCCAAATACAATCTCCCAAATACAATCATACAATCACAATCACACAATCACAATCATACAATCATAATCATACAATTACAATCATACATCACAATCATACAATCACAATCATACTATCACAATCACACAATCGCAATCATACAATCGCAATCATAAAATCACAAAAATACAAACTTAATCATACAATCACAATCATACAAACGCAATCATACAATCACAATCATACAATCATAATCGTACAATCACAATCATACGACCGCAATCATACAATCAAAATCATACCACCACAATCATACAATCGCAAGCATACTATCACAATCGTACAATCACAATCGTACAATCACAATCGCACAACCACAATCAGACAATCACAATCATACAATCACAATCATACAATCACAATCATACAATCACAATCATACTTTCACAATCATACTATCACAATCATACTATCACAATCATACAATCACAATCATACAATCACAGTCGTACAATAACAATCATATAATCACAATCATACTATCACAATCATACAATCACAATCATACAATCACAATCATACAATCACAATCATAAAATCACAATCATACAATCACAATCATACAATCACAATCATACAATCACAATCAAAGAATTACAATCATACAATCACAATCATACAATCGCAAGCATACAATCACAATCATACAATCTCAATCATACAATCACAATCATATAATCACAATCATACAATCATAATCATACAATTACAATCATACATCACAATCATACAATCACAATCATACTATCGCAATCATACAATTACAATATCCCAAATACAATCTCCCAAATACAATCATACAATTACAATCATACATGCACAATCATACAATCACAATCATACAATCGCAATCATACAATCGCAATCATACAATTACAGTATCCCAAATACAATCTCGCAAATACAATCATACAATCACAATCATACAATCACAATCATACTATCACAATCATACAATCGCAATCATACAATCACAATCATATAATCACAATCATACAATCGCAATCATACAATCACAATCATACAATCATAATCGTACAATCACAATCATACGATCGCAATCATACAATCACAATCATACCATCACAATCATACAATCACAATCATACAATCACAAAAATACAATCATAATCATACAATCACAATCATACATCACAATCATACAATCACAATCATACAATCGCAATCATACAATCACAATCATACAATCGCAATCATACAATCACAATCATACAATTGCAATCATACAATCACAATCATACAATCGCAATTATACAATTACAATCTCCGAAATACAATCTCCCAAATACAATCAAACAATCACAATCATACAAATACAATCATACAATCACAATCGTACAATCACAATCATACTATCACAATCGTACAATCACAATCGTACAATCACAATCGCACAACCACAATCAGACAATCACAATCATACAATCACAATCATACAATCACAATCATACAATCACAATCATACAATCACAATCATACAATCACAATCATACAATCACAATCATACTTTCACAATCATACTATCACAATCATACAATCACAATCATACAATCACAGTCATACAATAACAATCATATAATCACAATCATACTATCACAATCATACAATCACAATCATACAATCACAATCATAAAATCACAATCATACAATCACAATCATACAATCGCAATCATACAATTACAATATCCCAAATACAATCTCCCAAATACAATCATACAATCACAATCATACATACACAATCATACAATCACAATCATACAATCGCAATCATACAATCGCAATCATACAATTACAGTATCCCAAATACAATCTCGCAAATACAATCATATAATCACAATCATACAATCACAATCATACAATCACAATCATACAATCGCAATCATACAATCACAATCATACAATCACAATCATACAATCACAATCGTACTATCAAAATCATACAATCACAATCATACAATCACAATCGTACATTCACAATCATACAATCACAATCATACAATCACAATCATACAATCGCAATCATAAAATCACAAAAATACAAACTTAGTCATACAATCACAATCATACAAACGCAATCATACAATCACAATCATACAATCACAGTCATACAATCACAATCATACAATCACAATCATACTATCACAATCATACAATCACAATCATACAATCACAATCATACAATCACAATCATACAATCATAATCATACAATCACAATCATACAATCACAATCATACAATCACAATCATACAATCACAATCATACAATCACAATCATACAATCGCAAGCATACAATCACAATCATACAATCTCAATTATGCAATCACAATCATACAATCGCAATCATACAATTACAATCTCCCAAATACAATCTCCCAAATACAATCAAACAATCCCAATCATACAAACACAATAATACAATCACAATCATACAATCACAATCATACTATCACAATCGTACAATCCCAATCGTACAATCACAATCGCACAACCACAATCAGACAATCACAATCATACAATCACAATCATACAATCACAATCATACAATCACAATCATACAATCACAATCATACAATCACAATCATACAATCACAATCATACAATCACAATCATACAATCACAATCATACAATCACAATCATACAATCACAATCATACTTTCACAATCATACTATCACAATCATACAATCACAATCATACAATCACAGTCATACAATAACAATCATATAATCACAATCATACTATCACAATCATACAATCACAATCATACAATCACAGTCATAAAATCACAATCATACAATCACAATCATACAATCACAATCAAAGAATTACAATCATACAATCACAATCATACAATCGCAAGCATACAATCACAATCATACAATCTCAATCATACAATCACAATCATACACTCACAATCATACAATCATAATCATACAATTACAATCATACATCACAATCATACAATCACAATCATACAATCACGATCATACAATCATAATCGTACAACCACAGTCATACGATCGCAATCATACAATCACAATCATACCATCACAATCATACAATCACAATCATACAATCATAATCATACAATTACAATCATACATCACAATCATACAATCACAATCATACAATCGCAATCATACAATTACAATATCCCAAATACAATCTCCCAAATACAATCATACAATCACAATCATACATACACAATCATACAATCACAATCATACAATCGCAATCATACAATCGCAATCATACAATCGCAATCATACAATTACAGTATCCCAAATACAATCTCGTAAATACAATCATACAATCACAATCATACAATCACAATCATACAATCACAATCATACAATCGCAATCATACAATTACAATATCCCAAATACAATCTCCCAAATGCAATCATACAATCACAATCACACAATCACAATCACACAATCACAATCATACAATCATAATCATACAATTACAATCATACATCACAATCATACAATCACAATCATACTATCACAATCATACAATCGCAATCATACAATCACAATCATACAATCACAATCATACAATCACAATCGTACTATCAAAATCATACAATCACAATCATACAATCACAATCGTACATTCACAATCATACAATCACAATCATACAATCACAATCATACAATCGCAATCATAAAATCACAAAAATACAAACTTAATCATACAATCACAATCATACAAACGCAATCATACAATCACAATCATACAATCATAATCGTACAATCACAATCATACGACCGCAATCATACAATCACAATCATACCATCACAATCATACAATCGCAAGCATACAATCACAATCATACAATCACAATCATACAATCACAATCATACCATCACAATCATACCATCGCAATCATACAATTACAATATCCCAAATACAATCTCCCAAATACAATCATACAATCACAATCACACAATCACAATCATACAATCATAATCATACAATTACAATCATACATCACAATCATACAATCACAATCATACTATCACAATCACACAATCGCAATCATACAATCGCAATCATAAAATCACAAAAATACAAACTTAATCATACAATCACAATCATACAAACGCAATCATACAATCACAATCATACAATCATAATCGTACAATCACAATCATACGACCGCAATCATACAATCAAAATCATACCACCACAATCATACAATCGCAAGCATACAATCACAATCATACAATCACAATCATACAATCACAATCATACAATCACAATCATACAATCGCAATCATACAATTACAATATCCCAAATACAATCTCCCAAATACAATCATACAATCACAATCACACAATCACAATCATACAATCATAATCATACAATTACAATCATACATCACAATCATACAATCACAATCATACTATCACAATCATACAAACACAATCATACAATATCAATCATACAATCACATTCATGCTATCACAATCGTACAATCACAATCGTACAATCACAATCGCACTACCACAATCAGACAATCACAATCATACAATCACTATCATACAATCACAATCATACAATCACAATCATACAATCACAATCATACAATCACAATCATACAATCACAATCATACTTTCACAATCATACTATCACAATCATACAATCACAATCATACAATCACAGTCATACAATAACAATCATATAATCACAATCATACTATCACAATCATACAATCACAATCATACAATCACAATCATAAAATCACAATCATACAATCACAATCATACAATCACAATCATACAATCACAATCAAAGAATTACAATCATACAATCACAATCATACAATCGCAAGCATACAATCACAATCATACAATCTCAATCATACAATCACAATCATAAAATCACAATCATACAATCACAATCATACAATCACAATCATACAATCACAATCATACAATCACAATCATACAATCACAATCATACAATCACAATCATGCAATCACAATCATACAATCACAATCATACAATCACAATCATACAATCATAATCGTACAATCACAATCATACGATCACAATCATACAACCACATTCATACAATCGCAAGCATACAATAACAATCATACAATCTCAATCATACAATCACAATCATACAATCATAATCATACAATTACAATCATACATCACAATCATACAATCACAATCATACAATCACAATCATACAATCACAATCAAAGAATTACAATCATACAATCACAATCATACAATCGCAAGCATACAATCACAATCATACAATCTCAATCATACAATCACAATCATAAAATCACAATCATACAATCACAATCATACAATCACAATCATACAATCACAATCATACAATCACAATCATACAATCACAATCATACAATCACAATCATACATCACAATCATACAATCACAATCATACAATCGCAATCATACAATCGCAATCATACAATCGGAATCATACAATCACAATCATACAATCGCAATCATACAATCACAATCATACAATCGCAATCATACAATTACAATCTCCGAAATACAATCTCCCAAATACAATCAAACAATCACAATCATACAATCACAATCATACAATCATAATCATACAATCACAATCATACAATCACAATCATACTTTCACAATCATACTATCACAATCATACAATCACAATCATACAATCACAGTCATACAATAACAATCATATAATCACAATCATACTATCGCAATCATACAATCACAATCATACAATCACAATCATAAAATCACAATCATACAATCACAATCATACAATCACAATCATACAATCACAAAAATACAAACTTAATCATACAATCACAATCATACAATCGCAATCATACAATCACAGTCATACAATCATAATCGTACAATCACAATCATACGATCACAATCATACAACCACATTCATACAATCGCAAGCATACAATAACAATCATACAATCTCAATCATACAATCACAATCATACAATCATAATCATACAATTACAATCATACATCACAATCATACAATCACAATCATACAATCGCAATCATACAATTACAATATCCCAAATACAATCTCCCAAATACAAATATACAATCACAATCATACAATCACAATCATACAATCACAATCATACAATCACAATCATACAATCACAATCATACAATAGCATTCATACAATCGCAATCATACAATCACAATCATACAATCGCAATCATACAATCACAATCATACTATCACAATCATACAATCACAATCATACAATCACAATCATACAATCATAATCATACAATTACAATCATACATCACAATCATACAATCACAATCATACAATCGCAATCATAAAATCACAAAAATACAAACTTAATCATACAATCACAATCATACAATCGCAATCATACAATCACAATCATACAATCATAATCGTACAATCACAATCATACGATCGCAATCATACAATCACAATCATACCATCACAATCATACAATCACAATCATACAATCATAATCATACAATTACAATCATACATCACAATCATACAATCACAATCATACAATCGCAATCATACAATTACAATATCCCAAATACAATCTCCCAAATACAATCATACAATTACAATCATACATACACAATCATACAATCACAATCATACAATCGCAATCATACAATCGCAATCATACAATTACAGTATCCCAAATACAATCTCGCAAATACAATCATACAATCACAATCATACAATCACAATCATACAATCACAATCGTACTATCAAAATCATACAATCACAATCATACAATCACAATCGTACATTCACAATCATACAATCACAATCATACAATCACAATCATACAATCGCAATCATAAAATCACAAAAATACAAACTTAATCATACAATCACAATCATACAAACGCAATCATACAATCACAATCATACAATCATAATCGTACAATCACAATCATACGACCGCAATCATACAATCACAATCATACCATCACAATCATACAATCGCAAGCATACAATCACAATCATACAATCACAATCATACAATCACAATCATACAATCACAATCATACCATCGCAATCATACAATTACAATATCCCAAATACAATCTCCCAAATACAATCATACAATCACAATCACACAATCACAATCATACAATCATAATCATACAATTACAATCATACATCACAATCATACAATCACAATCATACTATCACAATCACACAATCGCAATCATACAATCGCAATCATAAAATCACAAAAATACAAACTTAATCATACAATCACAATCATACAAACGCAATCATACAATCACAATCATACAATCATAATCGTACAATCACAATCATACGACCGCAATCATACAATCAAAATCATACCACCACAATCATACAATCGCAAGCATACTATCACAATCGTACAATCACAATCGTACAATCACAATCGCACAACCACAATCAGACAATCACAATCATACAATCACAATCATACAATCACAATCATACAATCACAATCATACTTTCACAATCATACTATCACAATCATACTATCACAATCATACAATCACAATCATACAATCACAGTCGTACAATAACAATCATATAATCACAATCATACTATCACAATCATACAATCACAATCATACAATCACAATCATACAATCACAATCATAAAATCACAATCATACAATCACAATCATACAATCACAATCATACAATCACAATCAAAGAATTACAATCATACAATCACAATCATACAATCGCAAGCATACAATCACAATCATACAATCTCAATCATACAATCACAATCATATAATCACAATCATACAATCATAATCATACAATTACAATCATACATCACAATCATACAATCACAATCATACTATCGCAATCATACAATTACAATATCCCAAATACAATCTCCCAAATACAATCATACAATTACAATCATACATGCACAATCATACAATCACAATCATACAATCGCAATCATACAATCGCAATCATACAATTACAGTATCCCAAATACAATCTCGCAAATACAATCATACAATCACAATCATACAATCACAATCATACTATCACAATCATACAATCGCAATCATACAATCACAATCATATAATCACAATCATACAATCGCAATCATACAATCACAATCATACAATCATAATCGTACAATCACAATCATACGATCGCAATCATACAATCACAATCATACCATCACAATCATACAATCACAATCATACAATCACAAAAATACAATCATAATCATACAATCACAATCATACATCACAATCATACAATCACAATCATACAATCGCAATCATACAATCACAATCATACAATCGCAATCATACAATCACAATCATACAATTGCAATCATACAATCACAATCATACAATCGCAATTATACAATTACAATCTCCGAAATACAATCTCCCAAATACAATCAAACAATCACAATCATACAAATACAATCATACAATCACAATCGTACAATCACAATCATACTATCACAATCGTACAATCACAATCGTACAATCACAATCGCACAACCACAATCAGACAATCACAATCATACAATCACAATCATACAATCACAATCATACAATCACAATCATACAATCACAATCATACAATCACAATCATACAATCACAATCATACTTTCACAATCATACTATCACAATCATACAATCACAATCATACAATCACAGTCATACAATAACAATCATATAATCACAATCATACTATCACAATCATACAATCACAATCATACAATCACAATCATAAAATCACAATCATACAATCACAATCATACAATCGCAATCATACAATTACAATATCCCAAATACAATCTCCCAAATACAATCATACAATCACAATCATACATACACAATCATACAATCACAATCATACAATCGCAATCATACAATCGCAATCATACAATTACAGTATCCCAAATACAATCTCGCAAATACAATCATATAATCACAATCATACAATCACAATCATACAATCACAATCATACAATCGCAATCATACAATCACAATCATACAATCACAATCATACAATCACAATCGTACTATCAAAATCATACAATCACAATCATACAATCACAATCGTACATTCACAATCATACAATCACAATCATACAATCACAATCATACAATCGCAATCATAAAATCACAAAAATACAAACTTAGTCATACAATCACAATCATACAAACGCAATCATACAATCACAATCATACAATCACAGTCATACAATCACAATCATACAATCACAATCATACTATCACAATCATACAATCACAATCATACAATCACAATCATACAATCACAATCATACAATCATAATCATACAATCACAATCATACAATCACAATCATACAATCACAATCATACAATCACAATCATACAATCACAATCATACAATCGCAAGCATACAATCACAATCATACAATCTCAATTATGCAATCACAATCATACAATCGCAATCATACAATTACAATCTCCCAAATACAATCTCCCAAATACAATCAAACAATCCCAATCATACAAACACAATAATACAATCACAATCATACAATCACAATCATACTATCACAATCGTACAATCCCAATCGTACAATCACAATCGCACAACCACAATCAGACAATCACAATCATACAATCACAATCATACAATCACAATCATACAATCACAATCATACAATCACAATCATACAATCACAATCATACAATCACAATCATACAATCACAATCATACAATCACAATCATACAATCACAATCATACAATCACAATCATACTTTCACAATCATACTATCACAATCATACAATCACAATCATACAATCACAGTCATACAATAACAATCATATAATCACAATCATACTATCACAATCATACAATCACAATCATACAATCACAGTCATAAAATCACAATCATACAATCACAATCATACAATCACAATCAAAGAATTACAATCATACAATCACAATCATACAATCGCAAGCATACAATCACAATCATACAATCTCAATCATACAATCACAATCATACACTCACAATCATACAATCATAATCATACAATTACAATCATACATCACAATCATACAATCACAATCATACAATCACGATCATACAATCATAATCGTACAACCACAGTCATACGATCGCAATCATACAATCACAATCATACCATCACAATCATACAATCACAATCATACAATCATAATCATACAATTACAATCATACATCACAATCATACAATCACAATCATACAATCGCAATCATACAATTACAATATCCCAAATACAATCTCCCAAATACAATCATACAATCACAATCATACATACACAATCATACAATCACAATCATACAATCGCAATCATACAATCGCAATCATACAATCGCAATCATACAATTACAGTATCCCAAATACAATCTCGTAAATACAATCATACAATCACAATCATACAATCACAATCATACAATCACAATCATACAATCGCAATCATACAATTACAATATCCCAAATACAATCTCCCAAATGCAATCATACAATCACAATCACACAATCACAATCACACAATCACAATCATACAATCATAATCATACAATTACAATCATACATCACAATCATACAATCACAATCATACTATCACAATCATACAATCGCAATCATACAATCACAATCATACAATCACAATCATACAATCACAATCGTACTATCAAAATCATACAATCACAATCATACAATCACAATCGTACATTCACAATCATACAATCACAATCATACAATCACAATCATACAATCGCAATCATAAAATCACAAAAATACAAACTTAATCATACAATCACAATCATACAAACGCAATCATACAATCACAATCATACAATCATAATCGTACAATCACAATCATACGACCGCAATCATACAATCACAATCATACCATCACAATCATACAATCGCAAGCATACAATCACAATCATACAATCACAATCATACAATCACAATCATACCATCACAATCATACCATCGCAATCATACAATTACAATATCCCAAATACAATCTCCCAAATACAATCATACAATCACAATCACACAATCACAATCATACAATCATAATCATACAATTACAATCATACATCACAATCATACAATCACAATCATACTATCACAATCACACAATCGCAATCATACAATCGCAATCATAAAATCACAAAAATACAAACTTAATCATACAATCACAATCATACAAACGCAATCATACAATCACAATCATACAATCATAATCGTACAATCACAATCATACGACCGCAATCATACAATCAAAATCATACCACCACAATCATACAATCGCAAGCATACAATCACAATCATACAATCACAATCATACAATCACAATCATACAATCACAATCATACAATCGCAATCATACAATTACAATATCCCAAATACAATCTCCCAAATACAATCATACAATCACAATCACACAATCACAATCATACAATCATAATCATACAATTACAATCATACATCACAATCATACAATCACAATCATACTATCACAATCATACAAACACAATCATACAATATCAATCATACAATCACATTCATGCTATCACAATCGTACAATCACAATCGTACAATCACAATCGCACTACCACAATCAGACAATCACAATCATACAATCACTATCATACAATCACAATCATACAATCACAATCATACAATCACAATCATACAATCACAATCATACAATCACAATCATACTTTCACAATCATACTATCACAATCATACAATCACAATCATACAATCACAGTCATACAATAACAATCATATAATCACAATCATACTATCACAATCATACAATCACAATCATACAATCACAATCATAAAATCACAATCATACAATCACAATCATACAATCACAATCATACAATCACAATCAAAGAATTACAATCATACAATCACAATCATACAATCGCAAGCATACAATCACAATCATACAATCTCAATCATACAATCACAATCATAAAATCACAATCATACAATCACAATCATACAATCACAATCATACAATCACAATCATACAATCACAATCATACAATCACAATCATACAATCACAATCATGCAATCACAATCATACAATCACAATCATACAATCACAATCATACAATCATAATCGTACAATCACAATCATACGATCACAATCATACAACCACATTCATACAATCGCAAGCATACAATAACAATCATACAATCTCAATCATACAATCACAATCATACAATCATAATCATACAATTACAATCATACATCACAATCATACAATCACAATCATACAATCACAATCATACAATCACAATCAAAGAATTACAATCATACAATCACAATCATACAATCGCAAGCATACAATCACAATCATACAATCTCAATCATACAATCACAATCATAAAATCACAATCATACAATCACAATCATACAATCACAATCATACAATCACAATCATACAATCACAATCATACAATCACAATCATACAATCACAATCATACATCACAATCATACAATCACAATCATACAATCGCAATCATACAATCGCAATCATACAATCGGAATCATACAATCACAATCATACAATCGCAATCATACAATCACAATCATACAATCGCAATCATACAATTACAATCTCCGAAATACAATCTCCCAAATACAATCAAACAATCACAATCATACAATCACAATCATACAATCATAATCATACAATCACAATCATACAATCACAATCATACTTTCACAATCATACTATCACAATCATACAATCACAATCATACAATCACAGTCATACAATAACAATCATATAATCACAATCATACTATCGCAATCATACAATCACAATCATACAATCACAATCATAAAATCACAATCATACAATCACAATCATACAATCACAATCATACAATCACAATCAAAGAATTACAATCATACAATCACAATCATACAATCGCAAGCATACAATCACAATCATACAATCTCAATCATACAATCACAATCACAATCACAAAAATACAAACTTAATCATACAATCACAATCATACAATCGCAATCATACAATCACAATCATACAATCATAATCGTACAATCACAATCATACGATCACAATCATACAACCACATTCATACAATCGCAAGCATACAATAACAATCATACAATCTCAATCATACAATCACAATCATACAATCATAATCATACAATTACAATCATACATCACAATCATACAATCACAATCATACAATCGCAATCATACAATTACAATATCCCAAATACAATCTCCCAAATACAAATATACAATCACAATCATACAATCACAATCATACAATCACAATCATACAATCACAATCATACAATCACAATCATACAATCACAATCATACAATAGCATTCATACAATCGCAATCATACAATCACAATCATACAATCGCAATCATACAATCACAATCATACTATCACAATCATACAATCACAATCATACAATCACAATCATACAATCATAATCATACAATTACAATCATACATCACAATCATACAATCACAATCATACAATCGCAACCATAAAATCACAAAAATACAAACTTAATCATACAATCACAATCATACAATCGCAATCATACAATCACAATCATACAATCATAATCGTACAATCACAATCATACGATCGCAATCATACAATCACAATCATACCATCACAATCATACAATCACAATCATACAATCATAATCATACAATTACAATCATACATCACAATCATACAATCACAATCATACAATCGCAATCATACAATTACAATATCCCAAATACAATCTCCCAAATACAATCATACAATTACAATCATACATACACAATCATACAATCACAATCATACAATCGCAATCATACAATCGCAATCATACAATTACAGTATCCCAAATACAATCTCGCAAATACAATCATACAATCACAATCATACAATCACAATCATACAATCACAATCATACAATCACAATCATACAATCGCAATCATACAATTACAATATCCCAAATACAATCTCCCAAATACAATCATACAATCACAATCACACAATCGCAATCATACAATCATAATCATACAATTACAATCATACATCACAATCATACAATCACAATCATACTATCACAATCATACAATCGCAATCATACAATCACAATCATACAATCACAATCATACAATCACAATCGTACTATCAAAATCATACAATCACAATCATGCAATCACAATCGTACATTCACAATCATACAATCACAATCGTACAATCACAATCATACAATCGCAATCATAAAGTCACAAAAATACAAACTTAATCATACAATCACAATCATACAATCGCAATCATACAATCACAATCATACAATCATAATCGTACAATCGAAAGCATACAATCACAATCATACAATCACAATCATACAATCACAATCATACAATCACAATCATACAATCACAATCATACAATCACAATCATACAATCACAATCATACAATCACATTCATACAATCGCAAGCATACAATAACAATCATACAATCTCAATCATACAATCACAATCATACAATCATAATCATACAATTACAATCATACATCACAATCATACAATCACAATCATACAATCGCAATCATACAATTAC
Source organism: Megachile rotundata (assembly GCF_050947335.1). NCBI lineage: Eukaryota > Metazoa > Arthropoda > Insecta > Hymenoptera > Megachilidae > Megachile > Megachile rotundata. Next base: position 1,888,506 of record NW_027473335.1, on the reverse strand, counting down.
AATATCCCAAATACAATCTCCCAAATACAATCATACAATCACAATCATACAATCACAATCATACAATCGCAATCATACAATCACAATCATACAATCACACAATCACAATCATACAATCACAATCATACAATCACAATCATACAATAGCATTCATACAATCGCAATCATACAATCACAATCATACAATCGCAATCATACAATCACAATCATACTATCACAATCATAGAATCACAATCATACAATCACAATCATACAATCACAATCATACATTCAAAATCATGCAATCATAATCATACAATCACAATCATACATCACAATCATACAATCACAATCATACAATCGCAATCATACAATCACAATCATACAATAGCATTCACACAATCGCAATCATACAATCACAATCATACAATCGCAATCATACAATCACAATCATACTTTCACAATCATACTATCACAATCATACAATCACAATCATACAATCACAGTCATACAATAACAATCATATAATCACAATCATACTATCACAATCATACAATCACAATCATACAATCACAATCATAAAATCACAATCATACAATCACAATCATACAATCACAATCATACAATCACAATCAAAGAATTACAATCATACAATCCCAATCATACAATCGCAAGCATACAATCACAATCATACAATCTCAATCATACAATCACAATCATACAATCACAATCATACAATCATAATCATACAATTACAATCATACACCACAATCATACAATCACAATCATACAATCGCAATCATACAATTACAATATCCCAAATACAATCTTACAAATACAATCATACAATCACAATCACACAATCACAATCATACAATCATAATCATACAATTACAATCATACATCACAATCATACAATCACAATCATACTATCACAATCATACAATCGCAATCATACAATCACAATCATACAATCACAATCGTACTATCAAAATCATACAATCACAATCATACAATCACAACCGTACATTCACAATCATACAATCACAATCATACAATCACAATCATACAATCGCAATCATACAATCACAATCATACTATCACAATCATACAATCACAATCATACAATCACAATCATACAATCACAATCATACAATCATAATCATACAATTACAATCATACATCACAATCATACAATCACAATCATACAATCGCAATCATAAAATCACAAAAATACAAACTTAATCATACAATCACAATCATACAATCATAATCATACAATTACAATCATACATCACAATCATACAATCACAATCATACAATCGCAATCATACAATTACAATATCCCAAATACAATCTCCCAAATACAATCATACAATCACAATCATACAATCACAATCATACAATCAGAATCATACAATCACAATCATACAATAGCATTCATACAATACCAATCATACAATCGCAATCATACAATCGCAATCATACAATCACAATCATACTATCACAATCATACAATCACAATCATACAATCACAATCATACAATCACAATCATACAATCACAATCATACATTCAAAATCATGCAATCACAATCATACAATCACAATCATGCAATCACAATCATACAATCATAATCATGCAATCACAATCATACAATCACAATCGTACAATCACAATCGTACAATCACAATCGCACAACCACAATCAGACAATCACAATCATACAATCACAATCATACAATCACAATCATACAATCACAATCATACAATCACAAAAATACAATCATAATCATACAATCACAATCATACAATCGCAATCATACAATCACAATCATACAATCATAATCATACAATCACAATCATACGATCGCAATCATACAATCACAATCATACAATCACAATCATACAATCATAATCATATAATTACAATCATACATCACAATCATACAATCACAATCATACAATCACAATCATACAATCACAATCATACAATCACAATCATACAATCACAATCATACAATCACAATCATACAATCACAATCATACAATCACAATCATACAATCACATTCATACAATCGCAAGCATACAATAACAATCATACAATCTCAATCATACAATCACAATCATACAATCATAATCATACAATTACAATCATACATCACAATCATACAATCACAATCATACAATCGCAATCATACAATTACAATATCCCAAATACAATCTCCCAAATACAATCATACAATCACAATCATACAATCACAATCATACAATCGCAATCATACAATCACAATCATACAATCGCAATCATACAATCACAATCATACTATCACAATCATACGATCACAATCATACAATCACAATCATACAATCACAATCATACAATCACAATCATACAATCACAATCATACATTCAAAATCATGCAATCACAATCATACAATCACAATCATGCAATCACAATCATACAATCATAATCATGCAATCACAATCATACAATCACAATCGTACAATCACAATCGTACAATCACAATCGCACAACCACAATCAGACAATCACAATCATACAATCACAATCATACAATCACAATCATACAATCACAATCATACAATCAGGATCATACAATCACAATCATACAATCACAAAAATACAATCATAATCATACAATCACAATCATACAATCGCAATCATACAATCACAATCATACAATCATAATCATACAATCACAATCATACGATCGCAATCATACAATCACAGTCATACAATCACAATCATACAATCATAATCATACAATTACAATCATACATCACAATCATACAATCACAATCATACAATCGCAATCATACAATCACAATCATACAATCGCAATCATACAATCACAATCATACAATCGCAATCATACAATCACAATCATACAATCGCAATCATACAATTACAATCTCCCAAATACAATCTCCCAAATACAATCAAACAATCACAATCATACAAACACAATCATACAATCGCAATCATACAATCACAATCATACTATCACAATCGTACAATCACAATCGTACAATCACAATCGCACAACCACAATCAGACAATCACAATCATACAATCACTATCATACAATCACAATCATACAATCACAATCATACAATCACAATCATACAATCACAATCATACAATCACAATCATACTTTCACAATCATACTATCACAATCATACTATCACAATCATACAATCACAATCATACAATCACAGTCGTACAATAACAATCATATAATCACAATCATACTATCACAATCATACAATCACAATCATACAATCACAATCATAAAATCACAATCATACAATCACAATCATACAATCACAATCATACAATCACAATCAAAGAATTACAATCATACAATCCCAATCATACAATCGCAAGCATACAATCACAATCATACAATCTCAATCATACAATCACAATCATACAATCACAATCATACAATCATAATCATACAATTACAATCATACATCACAATCATACAATCACAATCATACAATCGCAGTCATAAAATCACAAAAATACAAACTTAATCATACAATCACAATCATACAATCGCAATCATACAATCACAATCATACAATCATAATCGTACAATCACAATCATACGATCGCAATCATACAATCACAATCATACCATCACAATCATACAATCATAATCATACAATCATAATCTTACAATTACAATCATACATCACATTCATACAATCACAATCATACAATCGCAATCATACAATTACAATATCCCAAATACAATCTCCCAAATACAATCATACAATCACAATCATACATACACAATCATACAATCACAATCATACAATCGCAATCATACAATCGCAATCATACAATTACAGTATCCCAAATACAATCTCGCAAATACAATCATATAATCGCAATCATACAATCACAATCATACAATCGCAATCATACAATCACAATCATACAATAGCATTCATACAATCGCAATCATACAATCACAATCATACAATCGCAATCATACAATCACAATCATACTTTCACAATCATACTATCACAATCATACAATCACAATCATACAATCACAGTCATACAATAACAATCATATAATCACAATCATACTATCACAATCATACAATCACAATCATACAATCACAATCATAAAATCACAATCATACAATCACAATCATACAATCACAATCATACAATCACAATCAAAGAATTACAATCATACAATCCCAATCATACAATCGCAAGCATACAATCACAATCATACAATCTCAATCATACAATCACAATCATACAATCACAATCATACAATCATAATCATACAATTACAATCATACACCACAATCATACAATCACAATCATACAATCGCAATCATACAATTACAATATCCCAAATACAATCTTACAAATACAATCATACAATCACAATCACACAATCACAATCATACAATCATAATCATACAATTACAATCATACATCACAATCATACAATCACAATCATACTATCACAATCATACAATCGCAATCATACAATCACAATCATACAATCACAATCATACCATCACAATCGTACTATCAAAATCATACAATCACAATCATACAATCACAATCGTACATTCACAATAATACAATCACAATCATACAATCACAATCATACAATCGCAATCATACAATCACAATCATACTATCACAATCATACAATCACAATCATACAATCACAATCATACAATCACAATCATACAATCATAATCATACAATTACAATCATACATCACAATCATACAATCACAATCATACAATCGCAATCATAAAATCACAAAAATACAAACTTAATCATACAATCACAATCATACAATCATAATCATACAATTACAATCATACATCACAATCATACAATCACAATCATACAATCGCAATCATACAATTACAATATCCCAAATACAATCTCCCAAATACAATCATACAATCACAATCATACAATCACAATCATACAATCAGAATCATACAATCACAATCATACAATAGCATTCATACAATCGCAATCATACAATCGCAATCATACAATCGCAATCATACAATCACAATCATACTGTCACAATCATACAATCACAATCATACAATCACAATCATACAATCACAATCATACAATCACAATCATACATTCAAAATCATGCAATCACAATCATACAATCACAATCATGCAATCACAATCATACAATCATAATCATGCAATCACAATCATACAATCACAATCGTACAATCACAATCGTACAATCACAATCGCACAACCACAATCAGACAATCACAATCATACAATCACAATCATACAATCACAATCATACAATCACAATCATACAATCACAATCATACAATCACAAAAATACAATCATAATCATACAATCACAATCATACAATCGCAATCATGCAATCACAATCATACAATCATAATCATACAATCACAATCATACGATCGCAATCATACAATCACAATCATACAATCACAATCATACAATCACAATCATACAATCATAATCATATAATTACAATCATACATCACAATCATACAATCACAATCATACAATCACAATCATACAATCACAATCATACAATCACAATCATACAATCACAATCATACAATCACAATCATACAATCACAATCATACAATCACAATCATACAATCACAATCATACAATCACAATCATACAATCACATTCATACAATCGCAAGCATACAATAACAATCATACAATCTCAATCATACAATCACAATCATACAATCATAATCATACAATTACAATCATACATCACAATCATACAATCACAATCATACAATCGCAATCATACAATTACAATATCCCAAATACAATCTCCCAAATACAATCATACAATCACAATCATACAATCACAATCATACAATCGCAATCATACAATCACAATCATACAATCGCAATCATACAATCACAATCATACTATCACAATCATACAATCACAATCATACAATCACAATCATACAATCACAATCATACAATCACAATCATACAATCACAATCATACATTCAAAATCATGCAATCACAATCATACAATCACAATCATGCAATCACAATCATACAATCATAATCATGCAATCACAATCATACAATCACAATCGTACAATCACAATCGTACAATCACAATCGCACAACCACAATCAGACAATCACAATCATACAATCACAATCATACAATCACAATCATACAATCACAATCATACAATCAGGATCATACAATCACAATCATACAATCACAAAAATACAATCATAATCATACAATCACAATCATACAATCGCAATCATACAATCACAATCATACAATCATAATCATACAATCACAATCATACGATCGCAATCATACAATCACAGTCATACAATCACAATCATACAATCATAATCATACAATTACAATCATACATCACAATCATACAATCACAATCATACAATCGCAATCATACAATCACAATCATACAATCGCAATCATACAATCACAATCATACAATCGCAATCATACAATTACAATCTCCCAAATACAATCTCCCAAATACAATCAAACAATCACAATCATACAAACACAATCATACAATCACAATCATACAATCACAATCATACTATCACAATCGTACAATCACAATCGTACAATCACAATCGCACAACCACAATCAGACAATCACAATCATACAATCACTATCATACAATCACAATCATACAATCACAATCATACAATCACAATCATACAATCACAATCATACAATCACAATCATACTTTCACAATCATACTATCACAATCATACTATCACAATCATACAATCACAATCATACAATCACAGTCGTACAATAACAATCATATAATCACAATCATACTATCACAATCATACAATCACAATCATACAATCACAATCATAAAATCACAATCATACAATCACAATCATACAATCACAATCATACAATCACAATCAAAGAATTACAATCATACAATCCCAATCATACAATCGCAAGCATACAATCACAATCATACAATCTCAATCATACAATCACAATCATACAATCACAATCATACAATCATAATCATACAATTACAATCATACATCACAATCATACAATCACAATCATACAATCGCAGTCATAAAATCACAAAAATACAAACTTAATCATACAATCACAATCATACAATCGCAATCATACAATCACAATCATACAATCATAATCGTACAATCACTATCATACGATCGCAATCATACAATCACAATCATACCATCACAATCATACAATCATAATCATACAATCATAATCTTACAATTACAATCATACATCACAATCATACAATCACAATCATACAATCGCAATCATACAATTACAATATCCCAAATACAATCTCCCAAATACAATCATACAATCACAATCATACATACACAATCATACAATCACAATCATACAATCGCAATCATACAATTACAGTATCCCAAATACAATCTCGCAAATACAATCATATAATCGCAATCATACAATCACAATCATACAATCACAATCATACAATCGCAATCATACAATTACAATATCCCAAATACAATCTTACAAATACAATCATACAATCACAATCACACAATCACAATCATACAATCATAATCATACAATTACAATCATACATCACAATCATACAATCACAATCATACTATCACAATCATACAATCGCAATCATACAATCACAATCATACAATCACAATCATACAATCACAATCGTACTATCAAAATCATACAATCACAATCATACAATCACAATCGTACATTCACAATCATACAATCACAATCATACAATCACAATCATACAATCGCAATCATAAAATCACAAAAATACAAACTTAATCATACAATCACAATCATACAATCGCAATCATACAATCACAATCATACAATCATAATCGTACAATCACAATCATACGATCGCAATCATACAATCACAATCATACCATCACAATCATACAATCGCAAGCATACAATCACAATCATACAATCACAATCATATAATCACAATCATACAATCACAATCATACAATCACAATCATACAATCGCAATCATACATTCAAAATCATGCAATCACAATCATACAATCACAATCATGCAATCACAATCATACAATCAGAATCATACAATCACAATCATTCAATAACAATCGTACAATCACAATCGTACAATCACAATCATACAATCACAATCATACAATCACAATCATACAATCACAATCATAATTTCACAATCATACTATCACAATCATACAATCACAATCATACAATCACAGTCATACAATAACAATCATATAATCACAATCATACTATCACAATCATACAATCACAATCATACAATCGCAATCATAAAATCACAATCATACAATCACAATCATACAATCACAATCATACAATCACAATCAAAGAATTACAATCATACAATCACAATCATACAATCGCAAGCATACAATAACAATCATACAATCTCAATCATACAATCACAATCATACACTCACAATCATACAATCATAATCATACAATTACAATCATACATCACAATCATACAATCACAATCATACAATCACAATCATACAATCATAATCGTACAATCACAATCATACGATCGCAATCATACAATCACAATCATATCATCACAATCATACAATCACAATCATACAATCATAATCATACAATTACAATCATACATCACAATCATACAATCACAATCATACAATCGCAATCATACAATTACAATATCCCAAATACAATCTCCGAAATACAATCATACAATCACAATGATACATACACAATCATACAATCACAATCATACAATCGCAATCATACAATCACAATCATACAATCACAATCATACAATCACAATCATACAATCGCAATCATACAATTACAGTATCCCAAATACAATCTCGTAAATACAATCATACAATCACAATCATACAATCACAATCATACAATCACAATCATACAATCACAATCATACAATCGCAATCATACAATTACAATATCCCAAATACAATCTCCCAAATACAATCATACAATCACAATCACACAATCACAATCATACAATCATTATCATACAATTACAATCATACATCACAATCATACAATCACAATCATACTATCACAATCATACAATCGCAATCATACAATCACATTCATACAATCACAATCATACAATCACAATCGTACTATCAAAATCATACAATCATAATCATACAATTACAGTCATACATCACAATCATACAATCACAATCATACAATCGCAATCATACAATCACAATCATACAATCGCAATCATACAATTACAATCTCCCAAATACAATCTCCGAAATACAATCAAACAATCACAATCATACACACACAATCATACAATCACAATCATACAATCACAATCATACTATCACAATCGTACAATCACAATCGTACAATCACAATCGCACAACCACAATCAGACAATCACAATCATACAATCACAATCATACAATCACAATCATACTTTCACAATCATACAATCACAATCATACAATCACAATCATACAATCACAATCATACAATCACAATCATACAATCACAATTAGAATCACAATCATACAATCGCAATCATACAATCGCAATCATACAATTACAATATCCCAAATACAGTCTCCCAAATACAATCATACAATCACAATCACACAATCACAATCATACAATCATAATCATACAATTACAATCATACATCACAATCATACAATCACAATCATACTATCACAATCATACAATCGCAATCATACAATCACAATCATACAATCACAATCATACAATCACAATCATACAATCACAATCGTACTATCAAAAGCATACAATCATAATCATACAATTACAGTCATACATCACAATCATACAATCACAATCATACAATCGCAATCATACAATTACAATCTCCCAAATACAATCTCCCAAATACAATCAAACAATCACAATCATACACACACAATCATACAATCACAATCATACAATCACAATCATACTATCACAATCGTACAATCACAATCGTACAATCACAATCAAAGAATTACAATCATACAATCACAATCATACAATCGCAAGCATACAATAACAATCATACAATCTCAATCATACAATCACAATCATACACTCACAATCATACAATCATAATCATACAATTACAATCATACATCACAATCATACAATCACAATCATACAATCACAATCATACAATCATAATCGTACAATCACAATCATACGATCGCAATCATACAATTACAGTATCCCAAATACAATCTCGCAAATACAATCATATAATCGCAATCATACAATCACAATCATACAATCACAATCATACAATCGCAATCATACAATTACAATATCCCAAATACAATCTTACAAATACAATCATACAATCACAATCACACAATCACAATCATACAATCATAATCATACAATTACAATCATACAATCACAATCATACAATCATAATCGTACAATCACAATCATACGATCGCAATCATACAATCACAATCATACCATCACAATCATACAATCGCAAGCATACAATCACAATCATACAATCACAATCATATAATCACAATCATACAATCACAATCATACAATCACAATCATACAATCGCAATCATACATTCAAAATCATGCAATCACAATCATACAATCACAATCATGCAATCACAATCATACAATCAGAATCATACAATCACAATCATTCAATAACAATCGTACAATCACAATCGTACAATCACAATCATACAATCACAATCATACAATCACAATCATACAATCACAATCATAATTTCACAATCATACTATCACAATCATACAATCACAATCATACAATCACAGTCATACAATAACAATCATATAATCACAATCATACTATCACAATCATACAATCACAATCATACAATCACAATCATAAAATCACAATCATACAATCACAATCATACAATCACAATCATACAATCACAATCAAAGAATTACAATCATACAATCACAATCATACAATCGCAAGCATACAATAACAATCATACAATCTCAATCATACAATCACAATCATACACTCACAATCATACAATCATAATCATACAATTACAATCATACATCACAATCATACAATCACAATCATACAATCACAATCATACAATCATAATCGTACAATCACAATCATACGATCGCAATCATACAATCACAATCATATCATCACAATCATACAATCACAATCATACAATCATAATCATACAATTACAATCATACATCACAATCATACAATCACAATCATACAATCGCAATCATACAATTACAATATCCCAAATACAATCTCCGAAATACAATCATACAATCACAATGATACATACACAATCATACAATCACAATCATACAATCGCAATCATACAATCGCAATCATACAATCGCAATCATACAATCGCAATCATACAATTACAGTATCCCAAATACAATCTCGTAAATACAATCATACAATCACAATCATACAATCACAATCATACAATCACAATCATACAATCACAATCATACAATCGCAATCATACAATTACAATATCCCAAATACAATCTCCCAAATACAATCATACAATCACAATCACACAATCACAATCATACAATCATTATCATACAATTACAATCATACATCACAATCATACAATCACAATCATACTATCACAATCATACAATCGCAATCATACAATCACAATCATACAATCACAATCATACAATCACAATCGTACTATCAAAATCATACAATCATAATCATACAATTACAGTCATACATCACAATCATACAATCACAATCATACAATCGCAATCATACAATCACAATCATACAATCGCAATCATACAATTACAATCTCCCAAATACAATCTCCGAAATACAATCAAACAATCACAATCATACACACACAATCATACAATCACAATCATACAATCACAATCATACTATCACAATCGTACAATCACAATCGTACAATCACAATCGCACAACCACAATCAGACAATCACAATCATACAATCACAATCATACAATCACAATCATACTTTCACAATCATACAATCACAATCATACAATCACAATCATACAATCACAATCATACAATCACAATCATACAATCACAATTAGAATCACAATCATACAATCGCAATCATACAATCGCAATCATACAATTACAATATCCCAAATACAGTCTCCCAAATACAATCATACAATCACAATCACACAATCACAATCATACAATCATAATCATACAATTACAATCATACATCACAATCATACAATCACAATCATACTATCACAATCATACAATCGCAATCATACAATCACAATCATACAATCACAATCATACAATCACAATCATACAATCACAATCGTACTATCAAAAGCATACAATCATAATCATACAATTACAGTCATACATCACAATCATACAATCACAATCATACAATCGCAATCATACAATTACAATCTCCCAAATACAATCTCCCAAATACAATCAAACAATCACAATCATACACACACAATCATACAATCACAATCATACAATCACAATCATACTATCACAATCGTACAATCACAATCGTACAATCACAATCGCACAACCACAATCAGACAATCACAATCATACAATCACAATCATACAATCACAATCATACTTTCACAATCATACAATCACAATCATACAATCACAATCATACAATCGCAATCATACAATCGCAATCATACAATCACAATCATACAATCTCAATCATACAATCACAATCATACAACCACAATCAGACAATCACAATCATACAATCACAATCATACAATCACAATTATGCAATCACAATCATACAATCGCATTCATACAATCGCAATCATACAATCACAATCATACAATCACAATCATACAATCACAATCATACAATCACAATCATACAATCACAATCATAAAATCACAAAAATACAAACTTAATCATACAATCACAATCATACAATCACAATCATACAATCACAATCATACAATCGCAATCATAAAATCACAAAAATACAAACTTAATCATACAATCACAATCATACAAACGCAATCATACAATCACAATCATACAATCATAATCGTACAATCACAATCATACGACCGCAATCATACAATCACAATCATACCATCACAATCATACCATCACAATCATACAATCGCAAGCATACAATCACAATCATACAATCACAATCATACAATCACAAACATACAATCACAATCATACAATCGCAATCATACAATTACAATATCCCAAATACAATCTCCCAAATACAATCATACAATCACAATCACACAATCACAATCATACAATCATAATCATACAACTACAATCATACATCACAATCATACAATCACAATCATACTATCACAATCATACAATCACAATCATACAATCGCAATCATACAATTACAATATCCCAAATACAATCTCCCAAATACAATCATACAATCACAATCATACATACACAATCATACAATCACTATCATACAATCGCAATCATACAATCGCAATCATACAATCGCAATCATACAATCGCAATCATACAATTACAGTATCCCAAATACAATCTCGTAAATACAATCATACAATCACAATCATACAATCACAATCATACAATCACAATCATACAATCGCAATCATACAATTACAATATCCCAAATACAATCTCCCAAATGCAATCATACAATCACAATCACACAATCACAATCACACAATCACAATCATACAATCATAATCATACAATTACAATCATACATCACAATCATACAATCACAATCATACTATCACAATCATACAATCGCAATCATACAATCACAATCATACAATCACAATCATACAATCACAATCGTACTATCAAAATTATACAATCACAATCATACAATCACAATCGTACATTCACAATCATACAATCACAATCATACAATCACAATCATACAATCACAATCATACAATCACAATCATACAATCGCAATCATAAAATCACAAAAATACAAACTTAATCATACAATCACAATCATACAAACGCAATCATACAATCACAATCATACAATCATAATCGTACAATCACAATCATACGACCGCAATCATACAATCACAATCATACCATCACAATCATACAATCGCAAGCATACAATCACAATCATACAATCACAATCATACAATCACAATCATACAATTACAATCATACAATCACAATCATACAATCACAATCATACAATCGCAATCATACAATTACAATATCCCAAATACAATCTCCCAAATACAATCATACAATCACAATCACACAATCACAATCATACAATCATAATCATACAATTACAATCATACATCACAATCATACAATCACAATCATACTATCACAATCATACAATCACAATCATACAATCACAATCATACAATCACAATCATACAATCACAATCATACTATCACAATCATACAATCGCAATCATACAATCACAATCATACAATCACAATCATACAATCACAATCATACAATCACAATCATACAATCACAATCGTACTATCAAAAGCATACAATCATAATCATCCAATTACAGTCATACATCACAATCATACAATCACAATCATACAATCGCAATCATACAATTACAATCTCCCAAATACAATCTCCCAAATACAATCAAACAATCACAATCATACACACACAATCATACAATCACAATCATACAATCACAATCATACTATCACAATCGTACAATCACAATCGTACAATCACAATCGCACAACCACAATCAGACAATCACAATCATACAATCACAATCATACAATCACAATCATACTTTCACAATCATACAATCACAATCATACAATCACAATCATACAATCGCAATCATACAATCGCAATCATACAATCACAATCATACAACCTCAATCATACAATCACAATCATACAACCACAATCAGACAATCACAATCATACAATCACAATCATACAATCACAATCATACAATCACAATCATAAAATCACAAAAATACAAACTTAATCATACAATCACAATCATACAATCGCAATCATACAATCGCAATCATACAATTACAGTATCCCAAATACAATCTCGCAAATACAATCATACAATCACAATCATACAACCACAATCATACAATCGCAATCATACAATTACAATATCCAAAATACAATCTCCCAAATACAATCATACAATCACAATCACACAGTCACAATCATACAATCATAATCATACAATTACAATCATACATCACAATCATACAATCACAATCATACTATCACAATCATACAATCGCAATCATACAATCACAATCATACAATCACAATCATACAATCACAATCATACGATCGCAATCATACAATCACGATCATACCATCACAATCATACAATCACAATCATACAATTATAATCATACAATTACAATCATACATCACAATCATACAATCACAATCATACAATCGCAATCATACAATTACAATATCCCAAATATAATCTCCCAAATACAATCATACAATCACAATCATACATACACAATCATACAATCACAATCATACAATCGCAATCATATAATCGCAATCATACAATTACAGTATCCCAAATACAATCTCGCAAATACAATCATACAATCACAATCATACAATCACAATCATACAATCGCAATCATACAATTACAATATCCCAAATACAATCATACAATCACAATCACACAATCACAATCATACAATCATAATCATACAATTGCAATCACACATCACAATCATACAATCACAATCATACTATCACAATCATACAATCGCAATCATACAATCACAATCATACAATCACAATCATACAATCACAATCGTACAATCACAATCATACAATCATAATCATACAATTACAATCATACATCACAATCATACAATCACAATCATACTATCACAATCATACAATCACAATCATACAATCACAATCATACAATCACAATCATACAATCACAATCATACAATCGCAATCATACAATCACGATCATACAATCACGATCATACAATCGCAATCATACAATCGCAATCATAAAATCACAAAAATACAAACTTAATCATACAATCACAATCATACAATCATAATCGTACAATCACAATCATACGATCGCAATCATACAATCACAATCATACCATCACAATCATACAATCGCAAGCATACAATCACAATCATACAATCACAATCATACAATCACAATCATACAATCACAATCATACAATCGCAATCATACAATTACAATATCCCAAATACAATCTCCCAAATACAATCATACAATCACAATCACACAATCACAATCATACAATCATAATCATACAATTACAATCATACATCACAATCATACAATCACAATCATACTATCACAATCATACAATCACAATCATACAATCACAATCATACAATCATACAATCGCAATCATACAATTACAATATCCCAAATACAATCTCCCAAATACAATCATACAATCACAATCACACAATCACAATCATACAATCATAATCCTACAATTACAGTCATATATCACAATCATACAATCACAATCATACTATCACAATCATACAATCGCAATCATACAATCACAATCATACAATCACAATCATACAATCACAATCGTACTATCAAAATCATACAAACTTAATCATACAATCACAATCATACAATCGCAATCATACAATCACAATCATACAATCATAATCGTACAATCACAATCATACGATCGCAATCATACAATCACAATCATACGATCGCAATCATACAATCACAATCATACCATCACAATCATACAATCACAATCATACAATCATAATCATACAATTACAATCATACATCACAATCATACAATCACAATCATACAATCGCAATCATACAATCACAATCATACAATCGCCATCATACAATTACAATCTCCCAAATACAATCTGCCAAATACAATCTCCCAAATACAATCCGCCAACTACAATCTCCCATATACAATCATACAATCACAATCATACAATCACAATCATACAATCATAATCATACAATTACAATCATACATCACAATCATACAATCACAATCACACAATCGCAATCATACAATTACAATCTCCCAAATACAATCTCCCAAATACAATCTCCCAAATACAATCATACAATCACAATCATACAATCACAATCATACAATCACAATCATACAATCACAATCATACATTCAAAATCATGCAATCACAATCATACAATCACAATCATGCAATCACAATCATACAATCTTAATCATACAATCACAATCATTCAATCACAATCGTACAATCACAATCGTACAATATCAATCGCACAACCACAATCACACAATCACACTCATACAATCACAATCATACAATCACAATCATACAATCACAATCATGTAATCACAATCATACAATCGCAATCATACAATTACAATATCCCAAATACAATCTCCGAAATACAATCATACAATCACAATCATACAATCACAATCATACAATCACAATCATACAATCACAATCGTACAATCACAATCGTACATTCACAATCATACAATCACAATCATACAATCACAATCATACAATCGCAATCATACAATTACAATATCCCAAATACAATCTCCCAAATACAATCATACAATCACAATCACACAATCACAATCATACAATCATAATCATACAATTACAATCATACATCACAATCATACAATCACAATCATACTATCACAATCATACAATCACAATCATACAATCACAATCATACAATCATACAATCGCAATCATACAATTACAATATCCCAAATACAATCTCCCAAATACAATCATACAATCACAATCACACAATCACAATCATACAATCATAATCCTACAATTACAGTCATATATCACAATCATACAATCACAATCATACTATCACAATCATACAATCGCAATCATACAATCACAATCATACAATCACAATCATACAATCACAATCGTACTATCAAAATCATACAAACTTAATCATACAATCACAATCATACAATCGCAATCATACAATCACAATCATACAATCATAATCGTACAATCACAATCATACGATCGCAATCATACAATCACAATCATACGATCGCAATCATACAATCACAATCATACCATCACAATCATACAATCACAATCATACAATCATAATCATACAATTACAATCATACATCACAATCATACAATCACAATCATACAATCGCAATCATACAATCACAATCATACAATCGCCATCATACAATTACAATCTCCCAAATACAATCTGCCAAATACAATCTCCCAAATACAATCCGCCAACTACAATCTCCCATATACAATCATACAATCACAATCATACAATCACAATCATACAATCATAATCATACAATTACAATCATACATCACAATCATACAATCACAATCACACAATCGCAATCATACAATTACAATCTCCCAAATACAATCTCCCAAATACAATCTCCCAAATACAATCATACAATCACAATCATACAATCACAATCATACAATCACAATCATACAATCACAATCATACATTCAAAATCATGCAATCACAATCATACAATCACAATCATGCAATCACAATCATACAATCTTAATCATACAATCACAATCATTCAATCACAATCGTACAATCACAATCGTACAATATCAATCGCACAACCACAATCACACAATCACACTCATACAATCGCAATCATACAATCACAATCATACAATCACAATCATGTAATCACAATCATACAATCGCAATCATACAATTACAATATCCCAAATACAATCTCCGAAATACAATCATACAATCACAATCATACAATCACAATCATACAATCACAATCATACAATCACAATCGTACAATCACAATCGTACATTCACAATCATACAATCACAATCATACAATCACAATCATACAATCACAATCATACAATCACAATCATACAATCACAATCATACAATCACAATCATACAATCACAATCATACAATCACATTCATACAATCGCAAGCATACAATAACAATCATACAATCTCAATCATACAATCACAATCATACAATCATAATCATACAATTACAATCATACATCACAATCATACAGTCACAATCATACAATCGCAATCATACAATTACAATATCCCAAATACAATCTCCCAAATACAATCATACAATCACAATCATACAATCACAATCATACAATCACAATCATACAATCACAATCATACAATCACAATCATACAATCACAATCATACAATCACAATCATACAATAGCATTCATACAATCGCAATCATACAATCACAATCATACAATCGCAATCATACAATCACAATCATACTATCACAATCATACAATCACAATCATACAATCACAATCATACAATCACAATCATACAATCACAATCATACATTCAAAATCATGCAATCACAATCATACAATCACAATCATGCAATCACAATCATACAATCATAATCATGCAATCACAATCATACAATCACAATCGTACAATCACAATCGTACAATCACAATCGCACAACCACAATCAGACAATCACAATCATACAATCACAATCATACAATCACAATCATACAATCACAATCATACAATCACAAAAATACAATCATAATCATACAATCACAATCATACAATCACAATCATACAATCACAATCATACAATCACAATCATACAATCATAATCATACAATCACAATCATACGATCGCAATCATACAATCACAATCATACCATCACAATCATACAATCACAATCATACAATCATAATCATACAATTACAATCATACATCACAATCATACAATCACAATCATACAATCGCAATCATACAATCACAATCATACAATCGCAATCATACAATTACAATCTCCCAAATACAATCTCCCAGATACAATCATACAATCACAATCATACAATCACAATCATACAATCATAATCATACAATTACAATCATACATCACAATCATACAATCACAATCATACAATCGCAATCATACAATCACAATTATACAATCGCAATCATACAATTACAATCTCCCAAATACAATCATACAATCACAATCATACAATCACAATCATACAATCACAATCATACTACCACAATCATACTATCACAATCATACAATCACAATCATACAATCACAATCATACAGTCACAATCATACTACCACAATCATACTATCACAATCATATAATCACAATCATACAATCACAATCATACAATCACAATCATACAATCGCAATCATGCAATCACAATCATACAATCACAATCATGCAATCACAATCATACAATCAGAATCATACAATCACAATCATTCAATAACAATCGTACAATCACAATCGTACAATCACAATCGTACAATCACAATCGCACAACCACAATCAGACAATCACACTCATACAATCACAATCATACAATCACAATCATACAATCACAATCATACCATCACAATCATACTTTAACAATCATACCATCACAATCATACTTTAACAATCATACAATCACAATCATACAATCACAGTCATACAATCACAATCATACAATCACAATCATACTATCACAATCATACAATCACAATCATACAATCACAGTCATACAATCACAATCATACAATCATAATCATACAATCACAATCATACAACCACAATCATACAATCACAATCATACAATCGCAAGCATACAATCACAATCATACGATCTCAATCATACAATCATAATCATACAATCATAATCATTCAATTACAGTCATACATCACAATCATACAATCACAATCATACAATCGCAATCATACAATTACAATCTCCCAAATACAATCTCCCAAATACAATCTCCCAGATACAATCATACAATCACAATCATACAATCACAATCATACAATCATAATCATACAATTACAATCATACATCACAATCATACAATCACAATCATACAATCGCAATCAATAAATCACAATTATACAATCGCAATCATACAATTACAATCTCCCAAATACAATCTCCCAAATACAATCATACTATCACAATCATACAATCACAATCATACAATCACAATCATACAATCACAATCATACAATCACAATCATACAATCACAATCATACTACCACAATCATACAATCACAATCATACAATCACAATCATACAATGACAATCATACAATCATAATCATACAATCACAATCATACAATCACAATCATACAATCACAATCATACAATCACAATCATACAATCATA
Organism: Megachile rotundata; assembly: GCF_050947335.1. Classification (NCBI taxonomy): domain Eukaryota; kingdom Metazoa; phylum Arthropoda; class Insecta; order Hymenoptera; family Megachilidae; genus Megachile; species Megachile rotundata. Next base: position 1,867,175 of record NW_027473335.1, on the reverse strand, counting down.
ATCATACAATTACAGTCATACATCACAATCATACAATCACAATCATACAATCGCAATCATACAATTACAATCTCCCAAATACAATCTCCCAAATACAATCAAACAATCACAATCGTACAATCACAATCGCACAACCACAATCAGACAATCACAATCATACAATCGCAATCATACAATCGCAATCATACAATTACAATATCCCAAATACAATCTCGCGAATACAGTCATACAATCACAATCATACAATCACAATCATACAATCACAATCATACAATCACAATCATACAATCGCAATCATACAATTACAATATCCCAAATACAAACTCCCAAATACAATCATACAATCACAATCACACAATCACAATCATACAATCATAATCACACAATTACAATCATACATCACAATCATACAATCACAATCATACTATCACAATCATACAATCACAATCATACAATCACAATCATACAATCACAATCATACAATCACAATCATACAATCATAATCATACAATCACAATCATACAATCACAATCATACAATCACAATCATACAATCACGATCATACAATCGCAAGCATACAATCACAATCATACAATCTCAATCATACAATCTCAATCATACAATCACAATCATACAATCATAATAATACAATTACAATCATACATCGCAATCATACAATCGCAATCATACAATCACAATCATACAATCGCAATCATACAATTACAATCTCCCAAATACAATCTCCCAAATACAATCTCCCAAATACAATCATACAATCACAATCATACAATCACAATCATACAATCACAATCATACAATCACAATCATACTTTCACAATCATACAATCACAATCATACAATCACAATAATACAATCACAGTCATACAATCACAGTCATACAATCACAATCGTACTATCACAATCATACAATCACAATCATACAATCACAATCATACAATCACAATCATACAATCACAATCATACAATCACAATTATGCAATCACAATCATACAATCGCATTCATACAATCGCAATCATACAATCACTATCATACAGTCATAATCATACAATTACAGTCATACATCACAATCATACAATCACAATCATACAATCGCAATCATACAATCACAATCATACAATCGCAATCATACAATTACAATCTCCCAAATACAATCTCCCAAATACAATCAAACAATCACAATCATACAATCACAATCATACAATCACAATCATACAATCACAATCATACAATCACAATCATACTATCACAATCGTACAATCACAATCGCACAACCACAATCAGACAATCACAATCATACAATCACAATCATACAATCACAATCATACAATCACAATCATACAATCACAATCATACAATCACAATCATACAATCACAATCATACAATCACAATCATACAATCACAATCATACAATCACAATCATACTTTCACAATAATACAATCTTAATCATACTATCACAATCATACAATCACAATCATACAATCACAATCATGCAATCGCAATCATACAATCACAATCATACAATCATAATCATACAATCACAATCATACAATCACAATCATACAATCACAATCATACAATCACAATCATACAATCACGATCATACAATCGCAAGCATACAATCACAATCATACAATCTCAATCATACAATCATAATAATACAATTACAATCATACATCACAATCATACAATCGCAATCATACAATCACAATCATACAATCGCAATCATACAATTACAATCTCCCAAATACAATCTCCCAAATACAATCTCCCAAATGCAATCTCCCAAATACAATCATACAATCACAATCATACAATCACAATCATACAATCACAATCATAAAATCACAATCATACAATCACAATCATACAATCACAATCATACAATCACAATCATACAATCACAATCATACAATCACAATCATACAATCACAATCGTACAATCACAATCGTACATTCACAATCATACGATCACAATCATACAATCACATTCATACAATCACAACCATACAATCACAATCATACAATCACAATCATACAATCACAATCATACAATCACAATCATACAATCACAATCATACAATCACAATCATACAATCACATTCATACAATCGCAAGCATACAATAACAATCATACAATCTCAATCATACAATCACAATCATACAATCATAATCATACAATTACAATCATACATCACAATCATACAGTCACAATCATACAATCGCAATCACACAATTACAATATCCCAAATACAATCTCCCAAATACAATCATACAATCACAATCATACAATCACAATCATACAATCACAATCATACAATCACAATCATACAATCACAATCATACAATAGCATTCATACAATCGCAATCATACAATCGCAATCATGCAATCACAATCATACAATCACAATCATGCAATCACAATCATACAATCAGAATCATACAATCACAATCATTCAATAACAATCGTACAATCACAATCGTACAATCACAATCGTACAATCACAATCGCACAACCACAGACAATCACACTCATACAATCACAATCATACAATCACAATCATACAATCACAATCATACCATCACAATCATACTTTAACAATCATACCATCACAATCATACTTTAACAATCATACAATCACAATCATACAATCACAGTCATACAATCACAATCATACAATCACAATCATACTATCACAATCATACAATCACAATCATACAATCACAGTCATACAATCACAATCATACAATCATAATCATACAATCACAATCATACAACCACAATCATACAATCACAATCATACAATCGCAAGCATACAATCACAATCATACGATCTCAATCATACAATCATAATCATACAATCATAATCATTCAATTACAATCATACATCACAATCATACAATCACAATCATACAATCGCAAGCATACAATCACAATCATACAATCTCAATCATACAATCACAATCATACAATCATAATCATACAATTACAGTCATACATCACAATCATACAATCACAATCATACAATCGCAATCATACAATTACAATCTCCCAAATACAATCTCCCAAATACAATCTCCCAGATACAATCATACAATCACAATCATACAATCACAATCATACAATCATAATCATACAAATACAATCATACATCACAATCATACAATCGCAATCATACAATCGCAATCATACAATCACAATTATACAATCGCAATCATACAATTACAATCTCCCAAATACAATCTCCCAAATACAATCATACTATCACAATCATACAATCACAATCATACAATCACAATCATACAATCACAATCATACAATCACAATCATACAATCACAATCATACAATCACAATTATACTACCACAATCATACAATCACAATCATACAATCACAATCATACAATGACAATCATACAATCATAATCATACAATCACAATCATACAATCACAATCATACAATCACAATCATACAATCACAATCATACAATCACAATCATACAATCACAATCATACAATCGCAAGCATACAATCACAATCATACAATCTCAATCATACAATCACAATCATACAATCATAATCATACAATTACAGTCATACATCACAATCATACAATCACAATCATACAACCGCAATCATACAATTACAATCTCCCAAATACAATCTCCCAAATACAATCAAACAATCACAATCGTACAATCACAATCGCACAACCACAACCAGACAATCACAATCATACAATCGCAATCATACAATCGCAATCATACAATTACAATATCCCAAATACAATCTCGCAAATACAGTCATACAATCACAATCATACAATCACAATCATACAATCACAATCATACAATCACAATCATACAATCGCAATCATACAATTACAATATCCCAAATACAAACTCCCAAATACAATCATACAATCACAATCACACAATCACAATCATACAATCATAATCACACAATTACAATCATACATCACAATCATACAATCACAATCATACTATCACAATCATACAATCACAATCATAGAATCACAATCATACAATCACAATCATACAATCACAATCATACAATCATAATCATACAATCACAATCATACAATCACAATCATACAATCACAATCATACAATCACGATCATACAATCGCAAGCATACAATCACAATCATACAATCTCAATCATACAATCTCAATCATACAATCACAATCATACAATCATAATAATACAATTACAATCATACATCACAATCATACAATCACAATCATACAATCGCAATCATACAATCACAATCATACAATCGCAATCATACAATTACAATCTCCCAAATACAATCTCCCAAATACAATCTCCCAAATACAATCATACAATCACAATCATACAATCACAATCATACAATCACAATCATACTTTCACAATCATACAATCACAATCATACAATCACAATAATACAATCACAGTCATACAATCACAGTCATAGAATCACAATCGTACTATCACAATCATACAATCACAATCATACAATCACAATCATACAATCACAATCATACAATCACAATTATGCAATCACAATCATACATTCGCATTCATACAATCGCAATCATACAATCACAATCGTACAATCACAATCGTACAATCACAATCGCACAACCACAATCAGACAATCACAATCATAAAATCACAATCATACAATCACAATCATACAATCACAATCATACAATCACAAAAATACAATCATAATCATACAATCACAATCATACAATCAGAATCATACAATCACAATCATACAATCATAATCATACAATCACAATCATACGATCGCAATCATACAATCACAATCATACCATCACAATCATACAATCACAATCATACAATCATAATCATACAATTACAATCATACATCACAATCATACAATCACAATCATACAATCGCAATCATACAATCACAATCATACAATCGCAATCATACAATCACAATCATACAATCATAATCATGCAATCACAATCATACAATCACAATCGTACAATCACAATCGTACAATCACAATCATACAATCACAATCATGCAATCACAATCATACAATCATAATCATGCAATCACAATCATACAATCACAATCATACAATCACAATCATACAATCACAATCATACATTCAAAATCATGCAATCACAATCATACAATCACAATCATGCAATCACAATCATACAATCATAATCATGCAATCACAATCATACAATCACAATCGTACAATCACAATCGTACAATCACAATCGCACAACCACAATCAGACAATCACAATCATACAATCACAATCATACAATCACAATCATACAATCACAATCATACAATCACAAAAATACAATCATAATCATACAATCACAATCATACAATCAGAATCATACAATCACAATCATACAATCATAATCATACAATCACAATCATACGATCGCAATCATACAATCACAATCATACCATCACAATCATACAATCACAATCATACAATCATAATCATACAATTACAATCATACATCACAATCATACAATCACAATCATACAATCGCAATCATACAATCACAATCATACAATCGCAATCATACAATTACAATCTCCCAAATACAATCTCCCAGATACAATCATACAATCACAATCATACAATCACAATCATACAATCATAATCATACAATTACAATCATACATCACAATCATACAATCACAATCATACAATCGCAATCATACAATCACAATTATACAATCGCAATCATACAATTACAATCTCCCAAAAACAATCTCCCAAATACAATCATACAATCACAATCATACAATCACTATCATACAATCACAATCATACTACCACAATCATACTATCACAATCATACAATCACAATCATACAATCACAATCATACAATCACAATCATACTACCACAATCATACTATCACAATCATATAATCACAATCATACAATCACAATCATACAATCACAATCATACAATCGCAATCATGCAATCACAATCATACAATCACAATCATGCAATCACAATCATACAATCAGAATCATACAATCACAATCATTCAATAACAATCGTACAATCACAATCGTACAATCACAATCGTACAATCACAATCGCACAACCACAATCAGACAATCACACTTATACAATCACAATCATACAATCACAATCATACAATCACAATCATACCATCACAATCGTACTTTAACAATCATACCATCACAATCATACTTTAACAATCATACAATCACAATCATACAATCACAGTCATACAATCACAATCATACAATCACAATCATACTATCACAATCATACAATCACAATCATACAATCACAATCATACCATCACAATCATACTTTAACAATCATACCATCACAATCATACTTTAACAATCATACAATCACAATCATACAATCGCAATCATACAATCACAATCATACAATCGCAATCATACAATTACAATCTCCCAAATACAATCTCCCAAATACAATCAAACAATCACAATCGTACAATCACAATCGCACAACCACAATCAGACAATCACAATCATACAATCGCAATCATACAACGGCAATCATACAATTACAATATCTCAAATACAATCTCGCAAATACAGTCATACAATCACAATCGTACAATCACAATCATACAATCACAATCATACAATCACAATCATACAATCGCAATCATACAATTACAATATCCCAAATACAAACTCCCAAATACAATCATACAATCACAATCACACAATCACAATCATACAATCATAATCATACAATTACAATCATACATCACAATCATACAATCACAATCATACTATCACAATCATACAATCACAATCATACAATCACAATCATACAATCACAATCATACAATCACAATCATACAATCATAATCATACAATCACAATCATACAATCACAATCATACAATCACAATCATACAATCACGATCATACAATCGCAAGCATACAATCACAATCATACAATCTCAATCATACAATCTCAATCATACAATCACAATCATACAATCATAATAATACAATTACAATCATACATCACAATCATACAATCACAATCATACAATCGCAATCATACAATCACAATCATACAATCGCAATCATACAATTACAATCTCCCAAATACAATCTCCCAAATGCAATCTCCCAAATACAATCATACAATCACAATCATACAATCACAATCATACAATCACAATCATACTTTCACAATCATACAATCACAATCATACAATCACAATAATACAATCACAGTCATACAATCACAGTCATACAATCACAATCGTACTATCACAATCATACAATCACAATCATACAATCACAATCATACAATCACAATCATACAATCACAATCATTCAATCACAATTATGCAATCACAATCATACAATCGCATTCATACATTCGCAATCATACAATCACAATCATACAATCATAATCATACAATTACAGTCATACATCACAATCATACAATCACAATCATACAATCGCAATCATACAATCACAATCATACAATCGCAATCATACAATTACAATCTCCCAAATACAATCTCCCAAATACAATCTCCCAAATACAATCTCCCAAATACAATCACACAATCACAATCACACAATCGCAATCATACAATCACAATCATACAATCGCAATCATACAATTACGATCTCCCAAATACAATCTCCCAAATACAATCATACAATCACAATCACACAATCACAATCATACAATCACAATCATACAATCACAATCATACAATCACAATTATGCAATCACAATCATACAATCGCATTCATACAATCGCAATCATACAATCACAATCATACAGTCATAATCATACAATTACAGTCATACATCACAATCATGCAATCACAATCATACAATCGCAATCATACAATCACAATCATACAATCGCAATCATACAATTACAATCTCCCAAATACAATCTCCCAAATACAATCAAACAATCACAATCATACAATCACAATCATACAATCACAATCATACAATCACAATCATACAATCACAATCATACTATCACAATCGTACAATCACAATCGCACAACCACAATCAGACAATCACAATCATACAATCACAATCATACAATCACAATCATACAATCACAATCATACAATCACAATCATACAATCACAATCATACAATCACAATCATACAATCACAATCATACAATCACAATCATACAATCACAATCATACAATCACAATCATACATTCAAAATCATGCAATCACAATCATACAATCACAATCATGCAATCACAATCATACAATCTTAATCATACAACCACAATCATTCAATCACAATCGTACAATCACAATCGTACAATATCAATCGCACAACCACAATCACACAATCACACTCATACAATCACAATCATACAATCACAATCATACAATCACAATCATGTAATCACAATCATACAATCGCAATCATACAATTACAATATCCCAAATACAATCATACAATCACAATCATACAATCACAATCATACAATCACAATCGTACAATCACAATCGTACAATCACAATCGTACATTCACAATCGTACAATCACAATCATACAATCACAATCATACAATCACAATCATACAATCACAATCATACAATCACAATCATACAATCACAATCATACAATCACAATCATACAATCACAATCATACAATCACAATCATACAATCACAATCATACAATCGCAATCATACAATCACAATCATACAATCGCAATCATACAATTACAATCTCCCAAATACAATCTCCCAAATACATTCAAACAATCACAATCATACAATCACAATCATACAATCACAATCATACAATCACAATCATACAATCACAATCATACAATCACAATCATACTACCACAATCGTACAATCACAACCGCACAACCACAATCAGACAATCACAATCATACAATCACAATCATACAATCACGATCATACAATCGCAAGCATACAATCACAATCATACAATCTCAATCATACAATCACAATCATTCAATCATAATAATACAATTACAATCATACATCACAATCATACAATCGCAATCATACAATCACAATCATACAATCGCAATCATACAATTACAATCTCCCAAATACAATCTCCCAAATACAATCTCCCAAATACAATCTCCCAAATACAATCATACAATCACAATCATACAATCACAATCATACAATCACAATCATAAAATCACAATCATACAATCACAATCATACAATCACAATCATACAATCACAATCATACAATCACAATCATACAATCACAATCATACAATCACAGTCATACAATCACAGTCATACAATCACAATCGTACTATCACAATCATACAATCACAATCATACAATCACAATCATACAATCACAATCATACAATCACAATCATACAATCACAATCATACAATCACAATCATACAATCACAATCATACAATCACAATCATACAATCACAATCATACAATCGCAAGCATACAATCACAATCATACAATCTCAATCATACAATCGTAATCATACAATCATAATCATACAATTACAGTCATACATCACAATCATACAATCGCAATCATACAATCGCAATCATACAATCACAATCATACAATCGCAATCATACAATTACAATCTCCCAAATACAATCTCCCAAATACAATCTCCCAGATACAATCATACAATCACAATCATACAATCACAATCATACAATCACAATCATACAATCACAATCATACAATCACAATCATACAATCACAAAAATACAATCATAATCATACAATCACAATCATACAATCGCAATCATACAATCACAATCATACAATCATAATCATACAATCGCAATCATACGATCGCAATCATACAATCACAATCATACCATCACAATCATACAATCACAATCATACAATCATAATCATACAATTACAATCATACATCACAATCATACATTCACAATCATACAATCGCAATCATACAATCACAATCATACAATCGCAATCATACAATTACAATCTCCCAAATACAATCTCCCAAATACAATCTCCCAGATACAATCATACAATCACAATTATACAATCACAATCATACAATCATAATCATACAATTACAATCATACATCACAATCATACAATCACAATCATACAAACGCAATCATACAATCACAATTATACAATCGCAATCATACAATTACAATCTCCCAAATACAATCTCCCAAATACAATCTCCCAAATACAATCATACAATCACAATCATACAATCACAATCATACAATCACAATCATACTACCACAATCATACGATCACAATCATATAATCACAATCATACAATCACAATCATACAATCACAATCATACAATCACAATCATACAATCACAATCATACAATCACAATCATACAATCGCAATCATACATTCAAAATCATGCAATCACAATCATACAATCACAATCATACAATCACAATCATACAATCACAATCATACAATCACAAACATACTTTCACAATCATACAATCACAATCATACAATCACAATCATACAATCACAGTCATACAATCACAATCATACCATCACAATCATACCATCACAATCATACTTTAACAATCATACAATCACAATCATACAATCATAATCATACAATTACAATCATACATCACAATCATACAATCACAATCATACAATCGCAATCATACAATCACAATCATACAATCGCAATCATACAATTACAATCTCCCAAATACAATCTCCCAAATACAATCTCACAGATACAATCATACAATCACAATTATACAATCACAATCATACAATCATAATCATACAATTACAATCATACATCACAATCATACAATCACAATCATACAATCACAATCATACAATCACAAAAATACAATCATAATCATACAATCACAATCATACAATCGCAATCATACAATCACAATCATACAATCATAATCATACAATCACAATCATACGATCGCAATCATACAATCACAATCATACCATCACAATCATACAATCACAATCATACAATCATAATCATACAATTACAATCATACATCACAATCATACAATCACAATCATACAATCGCAATCATACAATCACAATCATACAATCGCAATCATACAATTACAATCTCCCAAATACAATCTCCCAAATACAATCTCCCAGATACAATCATACAATCACAATTATACAATCACAATCATACAATCATAATCATACAATTACAATCATACATCACAATCATACAATCACAATCATACAATCGCAATCATACAATCACAATTATACAATCGCAATCATACAATTACAATCTCCCAAATACAATTTCCCAAATACAATCTCCCAAATACAATCATACAATCACAATCATACAATCACAATCATACAATCACAATCATACTACCACAATCATACGATCACAATCATATAATCACAATCATACAATCACAATCATACAATCACAATCATACAATCACAATCATACAATCACAATCATACAATCGCAATCATACATTCAAAATCATGCAATCGCAATCATACAATCACAATCATGCAATCACAATCATACAATCAGAATCATACAATCACAATCATTCAATAACAATCGTACAATCACAATCGTACAATCACAATCGCACAACCACAATCAGACAATCACACTCATACAATCACAATCATACAATCACAATCATACAATCACAATCATACCATCACAATCATACTTTAACAATCATACCATCACCATCATACTTTAACAATCATACAATCACAATCATACAATCACAGTCATACAATCACAATCATACAATCACAATCATACAATCACAATCATACAATCACAATCATACAATCACAATCATACAATCACAATCATACTTTCACAATCATACAATCACAATCATACAATCACAAAAATACAATCATAATCATACAATCACAATCATACAATCGCAATCATACAATCACAATCATACAATCATAATCATACAATCACAATCATACGATCGCAATCATACAATCACAATCATACCATCACAATCATACAATCACAATCATACAATCATAATCATACAATTACAATCATACATCACAATCATACAATCACAATCATACAATCGCAATCATACAATCACAATCATACAATCGCAATCATACAATTACAATCTCCCAAATACAATCTCCCAAATACAATCTCCCAGATACAATCATACAATCACAATTATACAATCACAATCATACAATCATAATCATACAATTACAATCATACATCACAATCATACAATCACAATCATACAATCGCAATCATACAATCACAATTATACAATCGCAATCATACAATTACAATCTCCCAAATACAATTTCCCAAATACAATCTCCCAAATACAATCATACAATCACAATCATACAATCACAATCATACAATCACAATCATACTACCACAATCATACGATCACAATCATATAATCACAATCATACAATCACAATCATACAATCACAATCATACAATCGCAATCATACAATCACAATCATACAATCGCAATCATACAATTACAATCTCCCAAATACAATCTCCCAAATACAATCAAACAATCACAATCGTACAATCACAATCGCACAACCACAATCAGACAATCACAATCATACAATCGCAATCATACAATGGCAATCATACAATTACAGTATCCCAAATACAATCTCGCAAATACAGTCATACAGTCACAATCGTACAATCACAATCATACAATCACAATCATACAATCACAATCATACAATCGCAATCATACAATTACAATATCCCAAATACAAACTCCCAAATACAATCATACAATCACAATCACACAATCACAATCATACAATCATAATCATACAATTACAATCATACATCACAATCATACAATCACAATCATACTATCACAATCATACAATCACAATCATACAATCACAATCATACAATCACAATCATACAATCACAATCATACAATCATAATCATACAATCACAATCATACAATCACAATCATACTATCACAATCGTACAATCACAATCGCACAACCACAATCAGACAATCACAATCATACAATCACAATCATACAATCACAATCATACAATCACAATCATACAATCACAATCATACAATCACAATCATACAATCATAATCATACTTTCACAATCATACAATCATAATCATACTATCACAATCATACAATCACAATCATACAATCACAATCATGCAATCACAATCATACAATCACAATCATACAGTCATAATCATACAATCACAATCATACAATCACAATCATACAATCACAATCATACAATCACGATCATACAATCGCAAGCATACAATCACAGTCATACAATCTCAATCATACAATCACAATCATTCAATCATAATAATACAATTACAATCATACATCACAATCATACAATCGCAATCATACAATCACAATCATACAATCGCAATCATACAATTACAATCTCCCAAATACAATCTCCCAAATACAATCTCCCAAATACAATCCCCCAAATACAATCATACAATCACAATCATACAATCACAATCATACAATCACAATCATAAAATCACAATCATACAATCACAATCATACAATCACAATCATACAATCACAATCATACAATCACAATCATACAATCACAATCATACAATCACAATCATACAATCACAATCATACAATCACAATCATACTTTCACAATCATACAATCACAATCATACAATCACAATCATACAATCACAGTCATACAATCACAGTCATACAATCACAATCGTACTATCACAATCATACAATCACAATCATACAATCACAATCATACAATCACAATCATACAATCACAATCATACAATCACAATCATACAATCACAAAAATACAATCATAATCATACAATCACAATCATACAATCGCAATCATACAATCACAATCATACAATCATAATCATACATTCAAAATAATGCAATCGCAATCATACAATCACAATCATGCAATCACAATCATACAATCAGAATCATACAATCACAATCATTCAATAACAATCGTACAATCACAATCGTACAATCACAATCGCACAACCACAATCAGACAATCACACTCATACAATCACAATCATACAATCACAATCATACAATCACAATCATACAATCATAATCATACAATCACAATCATACAATCACAATCATACAATCACAATCATGCAATCGCAAGCATACAATCACAATCATACAATCTCAATCATACAATCACAATCATACAATCATAATCATACAATTACAATCATACATCACAATCATACAATCACAATCATACAATCGCAATCATACAATCACAATCATACAATCGCAATCATACAATCACAATCATACAATCGCAATCATACAATTACAATCTCCCAAATACAATCTGCCAAATACAATCTCCCAAATACAATCTCTCAACTACAATCTCCCAAATACAATCATACAATCACAATCATACAATCACAATCATACAATCATAATCATACATTCAAAGTCATGCAATCACAATCATACAATCACAATCATGCAATCACAATCATACAATCACAATCATACAATCGCAATCATACAATTACAATCTCCCAAATACAATCTCCCAAATACAATCTCCCAAATACAATCTCCCAAATACAATCATACAATCACAATCATACAGTCACAATCATACAATCACAATCATACAATCACAATCATACTATCACAATCATACAATCACAATCATACAATCACAATCATACAATCACAATCATACAATCACAATCATACAATCACAATCATACAATCACAATCATACAATCACAATCATACAATCACAATCATACATTCAAAATCATGCAATCACAATCATACAATCACAATCATGCAATCACAATCATACAATCTTAATCATACAATCACAATCATTCAATCACAATCGTACAATCACAATCGTACAATATCAATCGCACAACCACAATCACACAATCACACTCATACAATCACAATCATACAATCACAATCATACAATCACAATCATGTAATCACAATCATACAATCGCAATCATACAATTACAATATCCCAAATACAATATCCCAAATACAATCAAACAATCACAATCATACAACCACAATCATACAATCACAATCATACAATCACAATCATACAATCACAATCGTACAATCACAATCGTACATTCACAATCATACAATCACAATCATACAATCACAATCATACAATCACAATCATACAATCACAATCATACAATCACAATCATACAATCACAATCATACAATCACATTCATACAATCGCAAGCATACAATAACAATCATACAATCTCAATCATACAATCACAATCATACAATCATAATCATACAATTACATTCATACATCACAATCATACAACCGCAATCATACAATTACAATCTCCCAAATACAGTCTCCCAGATACAATCATACAATCACAATCATACAATCACAATCATACAATCATAATCATACAATTACAATCATACATCACAATCATACAATCACAATCATACAATCGCAATCATACAATCACAATTATACAATCGCAATCATACAATTACAATCTCCCAAATACAATCTCCCAAATACAATCTCCCAAATACAATCATACAATCACAATCATACAATCACAATCATACAATCACAATCATACAATCACAATCATACTACCACAATCATACTATCGCAATCATACAATCACAATCATACAATCACAATCATACAATCACAATCATACAATCACAATCATACAATCGCAATCATACAATCACAATCATACAATCGCAATCATACAATTACAATCTCCCAAATACAATCTCCCAAATACAATCAAACAATCACAATCATACAATCACAATCATACAATCACAATCATACAATCACAATCATACAATCACAATCATACAATCACAATCATACAATCACAATCATACTATCACAATCGTACAATCACAATCGCACAACCACAATCAGACAATCACAATCATACAATCACAATCATACAATCACAATCATACAATCACAATCATACAATCACAATCATACAATCACAATCATACAATCACAATCATACAATCACAATCATACAATCACAATCATACAATCACAATCATACAATCACAATCATACTTTCACAGTCATACAATCATAATCATACTATCACAATCATACAATCACAATCATACAATCACAATCATGCAATCACAATCATACAATCACAATCATACAATCATAAACATACAACCACAATCATACAATCACAATCATACAATCACAATCATACAATCACGATCATACAATCGCAAGCATACAATCACAATCATACAATCTCAATCATACAATCACAATCATTCAATCATAATAATACAATTACAATCATACATCACAATCATACAATCGCAATCATACAATCACAATCATACAATCGCAATCATACAATTACAATCTCCCAAATACAATCTCCCAAATACAATCTCCCAAATACAATCTCCCAAATACAATCATACAATCACAATCATACAATCACAATCATACAATCACAATCATACAATCACAATCATAAAATCACAATTATACAATCACAATCATACAATCACAATCATACAATCACAATCATACAATCACAATCATACAATCACCATCATACAATCACAATCATACAATCACA
This sequence comes from Megachile rotundata, assembly GCF_050947335.1. Taxonomy (NCBI): domain Eukaryota; kingdom Metazoa; phylum Arthropoda; class Insecta; order Hymenoptera; family Megachilidae; genus Megachile; species Megachile rotundata. The sequence goes on along the minus strand of NW_027473335.1, from coordinate 1,850,428 downwards.
ATCATACTTTCACAATCATACAATCACAATCATACAATCACAATCATACAATCACAGTCATACAATCACAATCATACAATCACAATCATACAATCACAAAAATACAATCATAATCATACAATCACAATCATACAATCGCAATCATACAATCACAATCATACAATCATAATCATACATTCAAAATCATGCAATCGCAATCATACAATCACAATCATGCAATCACAATCATACAATCAGAATCATACAATCACAATCATTCAATAACAATCGTACAATCACAATCGTACAATCACAATCGCACAACCACAATCAGACAATCACACTCATACAATCACAATCATACAATCACAATCATACAATCACAATCATACCATCACAATCATACTTTCACAATCATACAATCACAATCATACGATCGCAATCATACAATCACAATCATACCATCACAATCATACAATCACAATCATAGAATCATAATCATACAATTACAATCATACATCACAATCATACAATCACAATCATACAATCGCAATCATACAATCACAATCATACAATCGCAATCATACAATTACAATCTCCCAAATACAATCTCCCAAATACAATCTCCCAGATACAATCATACAATCACAATTATACAATCACAATCATACAATCATAATCATACAATTACAATCATACATCACAATCATACAATCACAACCATACAATCGCAATCATACAATCACAATTATACAATCGCAATCATACAATTACAATCTCCCAAATACAATCTCCCAAATACAATCTCCCAAATACAATCATACAATCACAATCATACAATCACAATCATACAATCACAATCATACTACCACAATCATACGATCACGATCATATAATCACAATCATACAATCACAATCATACAATCACAATCATACAATCACAATCATACAATCGCAATCATACATTCAAAATCATGCAATCGCAATCATACAATCACAATCATGCAATCACAATCATACAATCAGAATCATACAATCACAATCATTCAATAACAATCGTACAATCACAATCGTACAATCACAATCGCACAACCACAATCAGACAATCACACTCATACAATCACAATCATACAATCACAATCATACAATCACAATCATACCATCACAATCATACTTTAACAATCATACCATCACAATCATACTTTAACAATCATACAATCACAATCATACAATCACAGTCATACAATCACAATCATACAATCACAATCATACAATCACAATCATACAATCACAATCATACAATCACAATCATACAATCACAATCATACTTTCACAATCATACAATCACAATCATACAATCACAATCATACAATCACAGTCATACAATCACAGTCGTACTATCACAATCGTACTATCACAATCATACAATCACAATCATACTACCACAATCATACTATCGCAATCATATAATCACAATCATACAATCACAATCATACAATCACAATCATACAATCGCAATCATGCAATCACAATCATACAATCACAATCATGCAATCACAATCATACAATCAGAATCATACAATCACAATCATTCAATAACAATCGTACAATCACAATCGTACAATCACAATCGTACAATCACAATCGCACAACCACAATCAGACAATCACACTTATACAATCACAATCATACAATCACAATCATACAATCACAATCATACCATCACAATCATACTTTAACAATCATACCATCACAATCATACTTTAACAATCATACAATCACAATCATACAATCACAGTCATACAATCACAATCATACAATCACAATCATACTATCACAATCATACAATCACAATCATACAATCACAATCATACCATCACAATCATACTTTAACAATCATACCATCACAATCATACTTTAACAATCATACAATCACAATCATACAATCGCAATCATACAATCACAATCATACAATCGCAATCATACAATTACAATCTCCCAAATACAATCAAACAATCACAATCGTACAATCACAATCGCACAACCACAATCAGACAATCACAATCATACAATCGCAATCATACAATGGCAATCATACAATTACAATATCCCAAATACAATCTCGCAAATACAGTCATACAGTCACAATCACACAATCACAATCATACAATCATAATCATACAATTACAATCATACATCACAATCATACAATCACAATCATACTATCACAATCATACAATCACAATCATACAATCACAATCATACAATCACAATCATACAATCACAATCATACAATCATAATCATACAATCACAATCATACAATCACAATCATACAATCACGATCATACAATCGCAAGCATACAATCACAATCATACAATCTCAATCATACAATCTCAATCATACAATCACAATCATACAATCATAATAATACAATTACAATCATACATCACAATCATACAATCACAATCATACAATCGCAATCATACAATCACAATCATACAATCGCAATCATACAATTACAATCTCCCAAATACAATCTCCCAAATACAATCTCCCAAATACAATCATACAATCACAATCATACAATCACAATCATACTTTCACTATCATACAATCACAATCATACAATCACAATAATACAATCACAGTCATACAATCACAGTCATACAATCACAATCGTACTATCACAATCATACAATCACAATCATACAATCACAATCATACAATCACAATCATACAATCACAATTATGCAATCACAATCATACAATCGCATTCATACAATCGCAATCATACAATCACAATCATACAATCATAATCATACAATTACAGTCATACATCACAATCATACAATCACAATCATACAATCGCAATCATACAATCACAATCATACAATCGCAATCATACAATTACAATCTCCCAAATACAATCTCCCAAATACAATCTCCCAAATACAATCTCCCAAATACAATCACACAATCACAATCATACAATCGCAATCATACAATCACAATCATACAATCGCAATCATACAATTACGATCTCCCAAATACAATCTCCCAAATACAATCATACAATCACAATCACACAATCACAATCATACAATCACAATCATACAATCACAATCATACAATCACAATCATACAATCACAATTATGAAATCACAATCATACAATCGCATTCATACAATCGCAATCATACAATCACAATCATACAGTCATAATCATACAATTACAGTCATACATCACAATCATACAATCACAATCATAGAATCGCAATCATACAATCACAATCATACAATCGCAATCATACAATTACAATCTCCCAAATACAATCTCCCAAATACAATCAAACAATCACAATCATACAATCACAATCATACAATCACAATCATACAATCACAATCATACAATCACAATCATACTATCACAATCGTACAATCACAATCGCACAACCACAATCAGACAATCACAATCATACAATCACAATCATACAATCACAATCATACAATCACAATCATACAATCACAATCATACAATCACAATCATACAATCACAATCATACAATCACAATCATACTTTCACAATCATACAATCATAATCATACTATCACAATCATACAATCACAATCATACAATCACAATCATGCAATCACAATCATACAATCACAATCATACAATCATAATCATACAATCACAATCATACAATCACAATCATACAATCACAATCATACAATCACGATCATACAATCGCAAGCATACAATCACAATCATACAATCTCAATCATACAATCACAATCATTCAATCATAATAATACAATTACAATCATACATCACAATCATACAATCGCAATCATACAATCACAATCATACAATCGCAATCATACAATTACAATCTCCCAAATACAATCTCCCAAATACAATCATACAATCACAATCATACAATCACAATCATACAATCACAATCATACTTTCACAATCATACAATCACAATCATACAATCACAATAATACAATCACAGTCATACAATCACAGTCATACAATCACAATCGTACTATCACAATCATACAATCACAATCATACAATCACAATCATACAATCACAATCATACAATCACAATTATGCAATCACAATCATACAATCGCATTCATACAATCGCAATCATACAATCACAATCATACAATCATAATCATACAATTACAGTCATACATCACAATCATACAATCACAATCATACAATCGCAATCATACAATCACAATCATACAATCGCAATCATACAATTACAATCTCCCAAATACAATCTCCCAAATACAATCTCCCAAATACAATCTCCCAAATACAATCACACAATCACAATCATACAATCGCAATCATACAATCACAATCATACAATCGCAATCATACAATTACGATCTCCCAAATACAATCTCCCAAATACAATCATACAATCACAATCACACAATCACAATCATACAATCACAATCATACAATCACAATCATACAATCACAATTATGCAATCACAATCATACAATCGCATTCATACAATCGCAATCATACAATCACAATCATACAGTCATAATCATACAATTACAGTCATACATCACAATCATACAATCACAATCATAGAATCGCAATCATACAATCACAATCATACAATCGCAATCATACAATTACAATCTCCCAAATACAATCTCCCAAATACAATCAAACAATCACAATCATACAATCACAATCATACAATCACAATCATACAATCACAATCATACAATCACAATCATACTATCACAATCGTACAATCACAATCGCACAACCACAATCAGACAATCACAATCATACAATCACAATCATACAATCACAATCATACAATCACAATCATACAATCACAATCATACAATCACAATCATACAATCACAATCATACAATCACAATCATACAATCACAATCATACAATCACAATCATACTTTCACAATCATACAATCATAATCATACTATCACAATCATACAATCACAATCATACAATCACAATCATGCAATCACAATCATACAATCACAATCATACAATCATAATCATACAATCACAATCATACAATCACAATCATACAATCACAATCATACAATCACGATCATACAATCGCAAGCATACAATCACAATCATACAATCTCAATCATACAATCACAATCATTCAATCATAATAATACAATTACAATCATACATCACAATCATACAATCGCAATCATACAATCACAATCATACAATCATAATCATACATTCAAAATCATGCAATCGCAATCATACAATCACAATCATGCAATCACAATCATACAATCAGAATCATACAATCACAATCATTCAATAACAATCGTACAATCACAATCGTACAATCACAATCGCACAACCACAATCAGACAATCACACTCATACAATCACAATCATACAATCACAATCATACAATCACAATCATACAATCATAATCATACAATCACAATCATACAATCACAATCATACAATCACAATCATGCAATCGCAAGCATACAATCACAATCATACAATCTCAATCATACAATCACAATCATACAATCATAATCATACAATTACAATCATACATCACAATCATACAATCACAATCATACAATCGCAATCATACAATCACAATCATACAATCGCAATCATACAATTACAATCTCCCAAATACAATCTGCGAAATACAATCTCCCAAATACAATCTCTCAACTACAATCTCCCAAATACAATCATACAATCACAATCATACAATCACAATCATACAATCATAATCATACATTCAAAGTCATGCAATCACAATCATACAATCACAATCATGCAATCACAATCATACAATCACAATCATACAATCGCAATCATACAATTACAATCTCCCAAATACAATCTCCCAAATACAATCTCCCAAATACAATCATACAGTCACAATCATACAGTCACAATCATACAATCACAATCATACAATCACAATCATACTATCACAATCATACAATCACAATCATACAATCACAATCATACAATCACAATCATACAATCACAATCATACAATCACAATCATACAATCACAATCATACAATCACAATCATACAATCACAATCATACATTCAAAATCATGCAATCACAATCATACAATCACAATCATGCAATCACAATCATACAATCTTAATCATACAATCACAATCATTCAATCACAATCGTACAATCACAATCGTACAATATCAATCGCACAACCACAATCACACAATCACACTCATACAATCACAATCATACAATCACAATCATACAATCACAATCATGTAATCACAATCATACAATCGCAATCATACAATTACAATATCCCAAATACAATATCCCAAATACAATCAAACAATCACAATCATACAATCACAATCATACAATCACAATCATACAATCACAATCATACAATCACAATCGTACAATCACAATCGTACATTCACAATCATACAATCACAATCATACAATCACAATCATACAATCACAATCATACAATCACAATCATACAATCACAATCATACAATCACAATCATACAATCACATTCATACAATCGCAAGCATACAATAACAATCATACAATCTCAATCATACAATCACAATCATACAATCATAATCATACAATTACATTCATACATCACAATCATACAACCGCAATCATACAATTACAATCTCCCAAATACAGTCTCCCAGATACAATCATAAAATCACAATCATACAATCACAATCATACAATCATAATCATACAATTACAATCATACATCACAATCATACAATCACAATCATACAATCGCAATCATACAATCACAATTATACAATCGCAATCATACAATTACAATCTCCCAAATACAATCTCCCAAATACAATCTCCCAAATACAATCATACAATCACAATCATACAATCACAATCATACAATCACAATCATACAATCACAATCATACTACCACAATCATACTATCACAATCATACAATCACAATCATACAATCACAATCATACAATCACAATCATACAATCACAATCATACAATCGCAATCATACAATCACAATCATACAATCGCAATCATACAATTACAATCTCCCAAATACAATCTCCCAAATACAATCAAACAATCACAATCATACAATCACAATCATACAATCACAATCATACAATCACAATCATACAATCACAATCATACTATCACAATCGTACAATCACAATCGCACAACCACAATCAGACAATCACAATCATACAATCACAATCATACAATCACAATCATACAATCACAATCATACAATCACAATCATACAATCACAATCATACAATCACAATCATACAATCACAATCATACAATCACAATCATACAATCACAATCATACAATCACAATCATACAATCACAATCATACAATCACAATCATACAATCACAATCATTCAATCATAATAATACAATTACAATCATACATCACAATCATACAATCGCAATCATACAATCACAATTATACAATCGCAATCATACAATTACAATCTCCCAAATACAATCTCCCAAATACAATCTCCCAAATACAATCATACAATCACAATCATACAATCACAATCATACAATCACAATCATACAATCACAATCATACTACCACAATCATACTATCACAATCATACAATCACAATCATACAATCACAATCATACAATCACAATCATAAAATCACAATCATACAATCGCAATCATACAATCACAATCATACAATCGCAATCATACAATTACAATCTCCCAAATACAATCTCCCAAATACAATCAAACAATCACAATCATACAATCACAATCATACAATCACAATCATACAATCACAATCATACAATCACAATCATACTATCACAATCATACAATCACAATCATACAATCACAATCATGCAATCACAATCATACAATCACAATCATACAATCATAAACATACAACCACAATCATACAATCACAATCATACAATCACAATCATACAATCACGATCATACAATCGCAAGCATACAATCACAATCATACAATCTCAATCATACAATCACAATCATTCAATCATAATAATACAATTACAATCATACATCACAATCATACAATCGCAATCATACAATCACAATCATACAATCGCAATCATACAATTACAATCTCCCAAATACAATCTCCCAAATACAATCTCCCAAATACAATCTCCCAAATACAATCATACAATCACAATCATACAATCACAATCATACAATCACAATCATACAATCACAATCATAAAATCACAATTATACAATCACAATCATACAATCACAATCATACAATCACAATCATACAATCACAATCATACAATCACAATCATACAATCACCATCATACAATCACAATCATACAATCACAATCATACTTTCACAATCATACAATCACAATCATACAATCACAATCATACAATCACAGTCATACAATCACAATCATACAATCACAATCATACAATCACAAAAATACAATCATAATCATACAATCACAATCATACAATCGCAATCATACAATCACAATCATACAATCATAATCATACATTCAAAATCATGCAATCGCAATCATACAATCACAATCATGCAATCACAATCATACAATCAGAATCATACAATCACAATCATTCAATAACAATCGTACAATCACAATCGTACAATCACAATCGCACAACCACAATCAGACAATCACACTCATACAATCACAATCATACAATCACAATCATACAATCACAATCATACCATCACAATCATACTTTCACAATCATACAATCACAATCATACGATCGCAATCATACAATCACAATCATACCATCACAATCATACAATCACAATCATACAATCATAATCATACAATTACAATCATACATCACAATCATACAATCACAATCATACAATCGCAATCATACAATCACAATCATACAATCGCAATCATACAATTACAATCTCCCAAATACAATCTCCCAAATACAATCTCCCAGATACAATCATACAATCACAATTATACAATCACAATCATACAATCATAATCATACAATTACAATCATACATCACAATCATACAATCACAATCATACAATCGCAATCATACAATCACAATTATACAATCGCAATCATACAATTACAATCTCCCAAATACAATCTCCCAAATACAATCTCCCAAATACAATCATACAATCACAATCATACAATCACAATCATACTACCACAATCATACGATCACAATCATATAATCACAATCATACAATCACAATCATACAATCACAATCATACAATCACAATCATACAATCGCAATCATACATTCAAAATCATGCAATCGCAATCATACAATCACAATCATGCAATCACAATCATACAATCAGAATCATACAATCACAATCATTCAATAACAATCGTACAATCACAATCGTACAATCGCAATCGCACAACCACAATCAGACAATCACACTCATACAATCACAATCATACAATCACAATCATACAATCACAATCATACCATCACAATCATACTTTAACAATCATACCATCACAATCATACTTTAACAATCATACAATCACAATCATACAATCACAGTCATACAATCACAATCATACAATCACAATCATACAATCACAATCATACAATCACAATCATACAATCACAATCATACAATCACAATCATACTTTCACAATCATACAATCACAATCATACAATCACAATCATACAATCACAGTCATACAATCACAGTCGTACTATCACAATCGTACTATCACAATCATACAATCACAATCATACTACCGCAATCATACTATCGCAATCATATAATCACAATCATACAATCACAATCATACAATCACAATCATACAATCGCAATCATGCAATCACAATCATACAATCACAATCATGCAATCACAATCATACAATCAGAATCATACAATCACAATCATTCAATAACAATCGTACAATCACAATCGTACAATCACAATCGTACAATCACAATCGCACAACCACAATCAGACAATCACACTTATACAATCACAATCATACAATCACAATCATACAATCACAATCATACCATCACAATCATACTTTAACAATCATACCATCACAATCATACTTTAACAATCATACAATCACAATCATACAATCACAGTCATACAATCACAATCATACAATCACAATCATACTATCACAATCATACAATCACAATCATACAATCACAATCATACCATCACAATCATACTTTAACAATCATACCATCACAATCATACTTTAACAATCATACAATCACAATCATACAATCGCAATCATACAATCACAATCATACAATCGCAATCATACAATTACAATCTCCCAAATACAATCAAACAATCACAATCGTACAATCACAATCGCACAACCACAATCAGACAATCACAATCATACAATCGCAATCATACAATGGCAATCATACAATTACAATATCCCAAATACAATCTCGCAAATACAGTCATACAGTCACAATCACACAATCACAATCATACAATCATAATCATACAATTACAATCATACATCACAATCATACAATCACAATCATACTATCACAATCATACAATCACAATCATACAATCACAATCATACAATCACAATCATACAATCACAATCATACAATCATAATCATACAATCACAATCATACAATCACAATCATACAATCACGATCATACAATCGCAAGCATACAATCACAATCACACAATCTCAATCATACAATCTCAATCATACAATCACAATCATACAATCATAATAATACAATTACAATCATACATCACAATCATACAATCACAATCATACAATCGCAATCATACAATCACAATCATACAATCGCAATCATACAATTACAATCTCCCAAATACAATCTCCCAAATACAATCTCCCAAATACAATCATACAATCACAATCATACAATCACAATCATACTTTCACAATCATACAATCACAATCATACAATCACAATAATACAATCACAGTCATACAATCACAGTCATACAATCACAATCGTACTATCACAATCATACAATCACAATCATACAATCACAATCATACAATCACAATCATACAATCACAATTATGCAATCACAATCATACAATCGCATTCATACAATCGCAATCATACAATCACAATCATACAATCATAATCATACAATTACAGTCATACATCACAATCATACAATCACAATCATACAATCGCAATCATACAATCACAATCATACAATCGCAATCATACAATTACAATCTCCCAAATACAATCTCCCAAATACAATCTCCCAAATACAATCTCCCAAATACAATCACACAATCACAATCATACAATCGCAATCATACAATCACAATCATACAATCGCAATCATACAATTACGATCTCCCAAATACAATCTCCCAAATACAATCATACAATCACAATCACACAATCACAATCATACAATCACAATCATACAATCACAATCATACAATCACAATTATGCAATCACAATCATACAATCGCATTCATACAATCGCAATCATACAATCACAATCATACAGTCATAATCATACAATTACAGTCATACATCACAATCATACAATCACAATCATAGAATCGCAATCATACAATCACAATCATACAATCGCAATCATACAATTACAATCTCCCAAATACAATCTCCCAAATACAATCAAACAATCACAATCATACAATCACAATCATACAATCACAATCATACAATCACAATCATACAATCACAATCATACTATCACAATCGTACAATCACAATCGCACAACCACAATCAGACAATCACAATCATACAATCACAATCATACAATCACAATCATACAATCACAATCATACAATCACAATCATACAATCACAATCATACAATCACAATCATACTTTCACAATCATACAATCTTAATCATACTATCACAATCATACAATCACAATCATACAATCACAATCATGCAATCACAATCATACAATCACAATCATACAATCATAATCATACAATCACAATCATACAATCACAATCATACAATCACAATCATACAATCACGATCATACAATCGCAAGCATACAATCACAATCATACAATCTCAATCATACAATCACAATCATTCAATCATAATAATACAATTACAATCATACATCACAATCATACAATCGCAATCATACAATCACAATCATACAATCGCAATCATACAATTACAATCTCCCAAATACAATCTCCCAAATACAATCTCCCAAATACAATCATACAATCACAATCATACAATCACAATCATACTTTCACAATCATACAATCACAATCATACAATCACAATAATACAATCACAGTCATACAATCACAGTCATACAATCACAATCGTACTATCACAATCATACAATCACAATCATACAATCACAATCATACAATCACAATCATACAATCACAATTATGCAATCACAATCATACAATCGCATTCATACAATCGCAATCATACAATCACAATCATACAATCATAATCATACAATTACAGTCATACATCACAATCATACAATCACAATCATACAATCGCAATCATACAATCACAATCATACAATCGCAATCATACAATTACAATCTCCCAAATACAATCTCCCAAATACAATCTCCCAAATACAATCTCCCAAATACAATCACACAATCACAATCATACAATCGCAATCATACAATCACAATCATACAATCGCAATCATACAATTACGATCTCCCAAATACAATCTCCCAAATACAATCATACAATCACAATCACACAATCACAATCATACAATCACAATCATACAATCACAATCATACAATCACAATTATGCAATCACAATCATACAATCGCATTCATACAATCGCAATCATACAATCACAATCATACAGTCATAATCATACAATTACAGTCATACATCACAATCATACAATCACAATCATAGAATCGCAATCATACAATCACAATCATACAATCGCAATCATACAATTACAATCTCCCAAATACAATCTCCCAAATACAATCAAACAATCACAATCATACAATCACAATCATACAATCACAATCATACAATCACAATCATACAATCACAATCATACTATCACAATCGTACAATCACAATCGCACAACCACAATCAGACAATCACAATCATACAATCACAATCATACAATCACAATCATACAATCACAATCATACAATCACAATCATACAATCACAATCATACAATCACAATCATACAATCACAATCATACAATCACAATCATACTTTCACAATCATACAATCATAATCATACTATCACAATCATACAATCACAATCATACAATCACAATCATGCAATCACAATCATACAATCACAATCATACAATCATAATCATACAATCACAATCATACAATCACAATCATACAATCACAATCATACAATCACGATCATACAATCGCAAGCATACAATCACAATCATACAATCTCAATCATACAATCACAATCATTCAATCATAATAATACAATTACAATCATACATCACAATCATACAATCGCAACCATACAATCACAATCATACAATCGCAATCATACAATTACAATCTCCCAAATACAATCTCCCAAATACAATCTCCCAAATACAATCCCCCAAATACATCATACAATCACAATCATACAATCACAATCATACAATCACAATCATAAAATCACAATCATACATTCACAATCATACAATCACAATCATACAATCACAATCATACAATCACAATCATACAATCACAATCATACAATCACAATCATACAATCACAATCATACTTTCACAATCATACAATCACAATCATACAATCACAATCATACAATCACAGTCATACAATCACAGTCATACAATCACAATCGTACTATCACAATCATACAATCACAATCATACAATCACAATCATACAATCACAATCATACAATCACAATCATACAATCACAATCATACAATCACAAAAATACAATCATAATCATACAATCACAATCATACAATCGCAATCATACAATCACAATCATACAATCATAATCATACATTCAAAATCATGCAATCGCAATCATACAATCACAATCATGCAATCACAATCATACAATCAGAATCATACAATCACAATCATTCAATAACAATCGTACAATCACAATCGTACAATCACAATCGCACAACCACAATCAGACAATCACACTCATACAATCACAATCATACAATCACAATCATACAATCACAATCATACAATCATAATCATACAATCACAATCATACAATCACAGTCATACAATCACAATCATGCAATCGCAAGCATACAATCACAATCATACAATCTCAATCATACAATCACAATCATACAATCATAATCATACAATTACAATCATACATCACAATCATACAATCACAATCATACAATCGCAATCATACAATCACAATCATACAATCGCAATCATACAATTACAATCTCCCAAATACAATCTGCGAAATACAATCTCCCAAATACAATCTCTCAACTACAATCTCCCAAATACAATCATACAATCACAATCATACAATCACAATCATACAATCATAATCATACATTCAAAGTCATGCAATCACAATCATACAATCACAATCATGCAATCACAATCATACAATCACAATCATACAATCGCAATCATACAATTACAATCTCCCAAATACAATCTCCCAAATACAATCTCCCAAATACAATCTCCCAAATACAATCATACAGTCACAATCATACAGTCACAATCATACAATCACAATCATACAATCACAATCATACTATCACAATCATACAATCACAATCATACAATCACAATCATACAATCACAATCATACAATCACAATCATACAATCACAATCATACAATCACAATCATACAATCACAATCATACAATCACAATCATACAATCACAATCATACATTCAAAATCATGCAATCACAATCATACAATCACAATCATGCAATCACAATCATACAATCTTAATCATACAATCACAATCATTCAATCACAATCGTACAATCACAATCGTACAATATCAATCGCACAACCACAATCACACAATCACACTCATACAATCACAATCATACAATCACAATCATACAATCACAATCATGTAATCACAATCATACAATCGCAATCATACAATTACAATATCCCAAATACAATATCCCAAATACAATCAAACAATCACAATCATACAATCACAATCATACAATCACAATCATACAATCACAATCATACAATCACAATCGTACAATCACAATCGTACATTCACAATCATACAATCACAATCATACAATCACAATCATACAATCACAATCATACAATCACAATCATACAATCACAATCATACAATCACAATCATACAATCACATTCATACAATCGCAAGCATACAATAACAATCATACAATCTCAATCATACATCACAATCATACATCACAATCATACAATCACAATCATACAATCGCAATCATACAATCACAATTATACAATCGCAATCATACAATTACAATCTCCCAAATACAATCTCCCAAATACAATCTCCCAAATACAATCATACAATCACAATCATACAATCACAATCATACAATCACAATCATACAATCACAATCATACTACCACAATCATACTATCACAATCATACAATCACAATCATACAATCACAATCATACAATCACAATCATACAATCACAATCATACAATCGCAATCATACAATCACAATCATACAATCGCAATCATACAACTACAATCTCCCAAATACAATCTCCCAAATACAATCAAACAATCACAATCATACAATCACAATCATACAATCACAATCATACAATCACAATCATACAATCACAATCATACTATCACAATCGTACAATCACAATCGCACAACCACAATCAGACAATCACAATCATACAATCACAATCATACAATCACAATCATACAATCACAATCATACAATCACAATCATACAATCACAATCATACAATCACAATCATACAATCACAATCATACAATCACAATCATACAATCACAATCATACAATCACAATCATACAATCACAATCATACAATCACAATCATTCAATCATAATAATACAATTACAATCATACATCACAATCATACAATCGCAATCATACAATCACAATTATACAATCGCAATCATACAATTACAATCTCCCAAATACAATCTCCCAAATACAATCTCCCAAATACAATCATACAATCACAATCATACAATCACAATCATACAATCACAATCATACAATCACAATCATACTACCACAATCATACTATCACAATCATACAATCACAATCATACAATCACAATCATACAATCACAATCATAAAATCACAATCATACAATCGCAATCATACAATCACAATCATACAATCGCAATCATACAATTACAATCTCCCAAATACAATCTCCCAAATACAATCAAACAATCACAATCATACAATCACAATCATACAATCACAATCATACAATCACAATCATACAATCACAATCATACTATCACAATCATACAATCACAATCATACAATCACAATCATGCAATCACAATCATACAATCACAATCATACAATCATAAACATACAACCACAATCATACAATCACAATCATACAATCACAATCATACAATCACGATCATACAATCGCAAGCATACAATCACAATCATACAATCTCAATCATACAATCACAATCATTCAATCATAATAATACAATTACAATCATACATCACAATCATACAATCGCAATCATACAATCACAATCATACAATCGCAATCATACAATTACAATCTCCCAAATACAATCTCCCAAATACAATCTCCCAAATACAATCTCCCAAATACAATCATACAATCACAATCATACAATCACAATCATACAATCACAATCATACAATCACAATCATAAAATCACAATTATACAATCACAATCATACAATCACAATCATACAATCACAATCATACAATCACAATCATACAATCACCATCATACAATCACAATCATACAATCACAATCATACTTTCACAATCATACAATCACAATCATACAATCACAATCATACAATCACAGTCATACAATCACAATCATACAATCACAATCATACAATCACAAAAATACAATCATAATCATACAATCACAATCATACAACCGCAATCATACAATCACAATCATACAATCATAATCATACATTCAAAATCATGCAATCGCAATCATACAATCACAATCATGCAATCACAATCATACAATCAGAATCATACAATCACAATCATTCAATAACAATCGTACAATCACAATCGTACAATCACAATCGCACAACCACAATCAGACAATCACACTCATACAATCACAATCATACAATCACAATCATACAATCACAATCATACCATCACAATCATACTTTCACAATCATACAATCACAATCATACGATCGCAATCATACAATCACAATCATACCATCACAATCATACAATCACAATCATACAATCATAATCATACAATTACAATCATACATCACAATCATACAATCACAATCATACAATCGCAATCATACAATCACAATCATACAATCGCAATCATACAATTACAATCTCCCAAATACAATCTCCCAAATACAATCTCCCAGATACAATCATACAATCACAATTATACAATCACAATCATACAATCATAATCATACAATTACAATCATACATCACAATCATACAATCACAATCATACAATCGCAATCATACAATCACAATTATACAATCGCAATCATACAATTACAATCTCCCAAATACAATCTCCCAAATACAATCTCCCAAATACAATCATACAATCACAATCATACAATCACAATCATACTACCACAATCATACGATCACAATCATATAATCACAATCATACAATCACAATCATACAATCACAATCATACAATCACAATCATACAATCGCAATCATACATTCAAAATCATGCAATCGCAGTCATACAATCACAATCATGCAATCACAATCATACAATCAGAATCATACAATCACAATCATTCAATAACAATCGTACAATCACAATCGTACAATCACAATCGCACAACCACAATCAGACAATCACACTCATACAATCACAATCATACAATCACAATCATACAATCACAATCATACCATCACAATCATACTTTAACAATCATACCATCACAATCATACTTTAACAATCATACAATCACAATCATACAATCACAGTCATACAATCACAATCATACAATCACAATCATACAATCACAATCATACAATCACAATCATACAATCACAATCATACAATCACAATCATACTTTCACAATCATACAATCACAATCATACAATCACAATCATACAATCACAGTCATACAATCACAGTCGTACTATCACAATCGTACTATCACAATCATACAATCACAATCATACTACCACAATCATACTATCGCAATCATATAATCACAATCATACAATCACAATCATACAATCACAATCATACAATCGCAATCATGCAATCACAATCATACAATCACAATCATGCAATCACAATCATACAATCAGAATCATACAATCACAATCATTCAATAACAATCGTACAATCACAATCGTACAATCACAATCGTACAATCACAATCGCACAACCACAATCAGACAATCACACTTATACAATCACAATCATACAATCACAATCATACAATCACAATCATACCATCACAATCATACTTTAACAATCATACCATCACAATCATACTTTAACAATCATACAATCACAATCATACAATCACAGTCATACAATCACAATCATACAATCACAATCATACTATCACAATCATACAATCACAATCATACAATCACAATCATACCATCACAATCATACTTTAACAATCATACCATCACAATCATAATTTAACAATCATACAATCACAATCATACAATCGCAATCATACAATCACAATCATACAATCGCAATCATACAATTACAATCTCCCAAATACAATCAAACAATCACAATCGTACAATCACAATCGCACAACCACAATCAGACAATCACAATCATACAATCGCAATCATACAATGGCAATCATACAATTACAATATCCCAAATACAATCTCGCAAATACAGTCATACAGTCACAATCACACAATCACAATCATACAATCATAATCATACAATTACAATCATACATCACAATCATACAATCACAATCATACTATCACAATCATACAATCACAATCATACAATCACAATCATACATCACAATCATACAATCGCAATCATACAATCGCAATCATACAATCACAATTATACAATCATAATCATACAATCACAATCATACAATCACAATCATACAATCACAATCATACAATCACGATCATACAATCGCAAGCATACAATCACAATCATACAATCTCAATCATACAATCATAATAATACAATTACAATCATACATCACAATCATACAATCGCAATCATACAATCACAATCATACAATCGCAATCATACAATTACAATCTCCCAAATACAATCTCCCAAATACAATCTCCCAAATGCAATCTCCCAAATACAATCATACAATCACAATCATACAATCACAATCATACAATCACAATCATAAAATCACAATCATACAATCACAATCATACAATCACAATCATACAATCACAATCATACAATCACAATCATACAATCACAATCATACAATCACAATCGTACAATCACAATCGTACATTCACAATCATACGATCACAATCATACAATCACATTCATACAATCACAATCATACAATCACAATCATACAATCACAATCATACAATCACAATCATACAATCACAATCATACAATCACAATCATACAATCACAATCATACAATCACAATCATACAATCACATTCATACAATCGCAAGCATACAATAACAATCATACAATCTCAATCATACAATCACAATCATACAATCATAATCATACAATTACAATCATACATCACAATCATACAGTCACAATCATACAATCGCAATCACACAATTACAATATCCCAAATACAATCTCCCAAATACAATCATACAATCACAATCATACAATCACAATCATACAATCACAATCATACAATCACAATCATACAATAGCATTCATACAATCGCAATCATACAATCGCAATCATGCAATCACAATCATACAATCACAATCATGCAATCACAATCATACAATCAGAATCATACAATCACAATCATTCAATAACAATCGTACAATCACAATCGTACAATCACAATCGTACAATCACAATCGCACAACCACAGACAATCACACTCATACAATCACAATCATACAATCACAATCATACAATCACAATCATACCATCACAATCATACTTTAACAATCATACCATCACAATCATACTTTAACAATCATACAATCACAATCATACAATCACAGTCATACAATCACAATCATACAATCACAATCATACTATCACAATCATACAATCACAATCATACAATCACAGTCATACAATCACAATCATACAATCATAATCATACAATCACAATCATACAACCACAATCATACAATCACAATCATACAATCGCAAGCATACAATCACAATCATACGATCTCAATCATACAATCATAATCATACAATCATAATCATTCAATTACAATCATACATCACAATCATACAATCACAATCATACAATCGCAAGCATACAATCACAATCATACAATCTCAATCATACAATCACAATCATACAATCATAATCATACAATTACAGTCATACATCACAATCATACAATCACAATCATACAATCGCAATCATACAATTACAATCTCCCAAATACAATCTCCCAAATACAATCTCCCAGATACAATCATACAATCACAATCATACAATCACAATCATACAATCATAATCATACAATTACAATCATACATCACAATCATACAATCGCAATCATACAATCGCAATCATACAATCACAATTATACAATCGCAATCATACAATTACAATCTCCCAAATACAATCTCCCAAATACAATCATACTATCACAATCATACAATCACAATCATACAATCACAATCATACAATCACAATCATACAATCACAATCATACAATCACAATCATACAATCACAATTATACTACCACAATCATACAATCACAATCATACAATCACAATCATACAATCACAATCATACAATGACAATCATACAATCATAATCATACAATCACAATCATACAATCACAATCATACAATCACAATCATACAATCACAATCATACAATCACAATCATACAATCACAATCATACAATCGCAAGCATACAATCACAATCATACAATCTCAATCATACAATCACAATCATACAATCATAATCATACAATTACAGTCATACATCACAATCATACAATCACAATCATACAACCGCAATCATACAATTACAATCTCCCAAATACAATCTCCCAAATACAATCAAACAATCACAATCGTACAATCACAATCGCACAACCACAATCAGACAATCACAATCATACAATCGCAATCATACAATCGCAATCATACAATTACAATATCCCAAATACAATCTCGCAAATACAGTCATACAATCACAATCATACAATCACAATCATACAATCACAATCATACAATCACAATCATACAATCGCAATCATACAATTACAATATCCCAAATACAA
The DNA here is from genome assembly GCF_050947335.1 of Megachile rotundata. Classification (NCBI taxonomy): domain Eukaryota; kingdom Metazoa; phylum Arthropoda; class Insecta; order Hymenoptera; family Megachilidae; genus Megachile; species Megachile rotundata. The sequence continues at coordinate 1,828,730 of NW_027473335.1, read as the reverse complement.
ACTCCCAAATACAATCATACAATCACAATCACACAATCACAATCATACAATCATAATCACACAATTACAATCATACATCACAATCATACAATCACAATCATACTATCACAATCATACAATCACAATCATACAATCACAATCATACAATCACAATCATACAATCACAATCATACAATCATAATCATACAATCACAATCATACAATCACAATCATACAATCACAATCATACAATCACGATCATACAATCGCAAGCATACAATCACAATCATACAATCTCAATCATACAATCTCAATCATACAATCACAATCATACAATCATAATAATACAATTACAATCATACATCACAATCATACAATCACAATCATACAATCGCAATCATACAATCACAATCATACAATCGCAATCATACAATTACAATCTCCCAAATACAATCTCCCAAATACAATCTCCCAAATACAATCATACAATCACAATCATACAATCACAATCATACAATCACAATCATACTTTCACAATCATACAATCACAATCATACAATCACAATAATACAATCACAGTCATACAATCACAGTCATAGAATCACAATCGTACTATCACAATCATACAATCACAATCATACAATCACAATCATACAATCACAATCGTACAATCACAATTATGCAATCACAATCATACAATCGCATTCATACAATCGCAATCATACAATCACAATCGTACAATCACAATCGTACAATCACAATCGCACAACCACAATCAGACAATCACAATCATAAAATCACAATCATACAATCACAATCATACAATCACAATCATACAATCACAAAAATACAATCATAATCATACAATCACAATCATACAATCAGAATCATACAATCACAATCATACAATCATAATCATACAATCACAATCATACGATCGCAATCATACAATCACAATCATACCATCACAATCATACAATCACAATCATACAATCATAATCATACAATTACAATCATACATCACAATCATACAATCACAATCATACAATCGCAATCATACAATCACAATCATACAATCGCAATCATACAATCACAATCATACAATCATAATCATGCAATCACAATCATACAATCACAATCGTACAATCACAATCGTACAATCACAATCATACAATCACAATCATGCAATCACAATCATACAATCATAATCATGCAATCACAATCATACAATCACAATCATACAATCACAATCATACAATCACAATCATACATTCAAAATCATGCAATCACAATCATACAATCACAATCATGCAATCACAATCATACAATCATAATCATGCAATCACAATCATACAATCACAATCGTACAATCACAATCGTACAATCACAATCGCACAACCACAATCAGACAATCACAATCATACAATCACAATCATACAATCACAATCATACAATCACAATCATACAATCACAAAAATACAATCATAATCATACAATCACAATCATACAATCAGAATCATACAATCACAATCATACAATCATAATCATACAATCACAATCATACGATCGCAATCATACAATCACAATCATACCATCACAATCATACAATCACAATCATACAATCATAATCATACAATTACAATCATACATTACAATCATACAATCACAATCATACAATCGCAATCATACAATCACAATCATACAATCGCAATCATACAATTACAATCTCCCAAATACAATCTCCCAGATACAATCATACAATCACAATCATACAATCACAATCATACAATCATAATCATACAATTACAATCATACATCACAATCATACAATCACAATCATACAATCGCAATCATACAATCACAATTATACAATCGCAATCATACAATTACAATCTCCCAAATACAATCTCCCAAATACAATCATACAATCACAATCATACAATCACAATCATACAATCACAATCATACTACCACAATCATACTATCACAATCATACAATCACAATCATACAATCACAATCATACAATCACAATCATACTACCACAATCATACTATCACAATCATATAATCACAATCATACAATCACAATCATACAATCACAATCATACAATCGCAATCATGCAATCACAATCATACAATCACAATCATGCAATCACAATCATACAATCAGAATCATACAATCACAATCATTCAATAACAATCGTACAATCACAATCGTACAATCACAATCGTACAATCACAATCGCACAACCACAATCAGACAATCACACTTATACAATCACAATCATACAATCACAATCATACAATCACAATCATACCATCACAATCATACTTTAACAATCATACCATCACAATCATACTTTAACAATCATACAATCACAATCATACAATCACAGTCATACAATCACAATCATACAATCACAATCATACTATCACAATCATACAATCACAATCATACAATCACAATCATGCCATCACAATCATACTTTAACAATCATACCATCACAATCATACTTTAACAATCATACAATCACAATCATACAATCGCAATCATACAATCACAATCATACAATCGCAATCATACAATTACAATCTCCCAAATACAATCTCCCAAATACAATCAAACAATCACAATCGTACAATCACAATCGCACAACCACAATCAGACAATCACAATCATACAATCGCAATCATACAACGGCAATCATACAATTACAATATCTCAAATACAATCTCGCAAATACAGTCATACAATCACAATCGTACAATCACAATCATACAATCACAATCATACAATCACAATCATACAATCGCAATCATACAATTACAATATCACAAATACAAACTCCCAAATACAATCATACAATCACAATCACACAATCACAATCATACAATCATAATCATACAATTACAATCATACATCACAATCATACAATCACAATCATACTATCACAATCATACAATCACAATCATACAATCACAATCATACAATCACAATCATACAATCACAATCATACAATCATAATCATACAATCACAATCATACAATCACAATCATACAATCACAATCATACAATCACGATCATACAATCGCAAGCATACAATCACAATCATACAATCTCAATCATACAATCTCAATCATACAATCACAATCATACAATCATAATAATACAATTACAATCATACATCACAATCATACAATCACAATCATACAATCGCAATCATACAATCACAATCATACAATCGCAATCATACAATTACAATCTCCCAAATACAATCTCCCAAATGCAATCTCCCAAATACAATCATACAATCACAATCATACAATCACAATCATACAATCACAATCATACTTTCACAATCATACAATCACAATCATACAATCACAATAATACAATCACAGTCATACAATCACAGTCATACAATCACAATCGTACTATCACAATCATACAATCACAATCATACAATCACAATCATACAATCACAATCATTCAATCACAATTATGCAATCACAATCATACAATCGCATTCATACATTCGCAATCATACAATCACAATCATACAATCATAATCATACAATTACAGTCATACATCACAATCATACAATCACAATCATACAATCGCAATCATACAATCACAATCATACAATCGCAATCATACAATTACAATCTCCCAAATACAATCTCCCAAATACAATCTCCCAAATACAATCTCCCAAATACAATCACACAATCACAATCACACAATCGCAATCATACAATCACAATCATACAATCGCAATCATACAATTACGATCTCCCAAATACAATCTCCCAAATACAATCATACAATCACAATCACACAATCACAATCATACAATCACAATCATACAATCACAATCATACAATCACAATTATGCAATCACAATCATACAATCGCATTCATACAATCGCAATCATACAATCACAATCATACAGTCATAATCATACAATTACAGTCATACATCACAATCATGCAATCACAATCATACAATCGCAATCATACAATCACAATCATACAATCGCAATCATACAATTACAATCTCCCAAATACAATCTCCCAAATACAATCAAACAATCACAATCATACAATCACAATCATACAATCACAATCATACAATCACAATCATACAATCACAATCATACTATCACAATCGTACAATCACAATCGCACAACCACAATCAGACAATCACAATCATACAATCACAATCATACAATCACAATCATACAATCACAATCATACAATCACAATCATACAATCACAATCATACAATCACAATCATACAATCACAATCATACAATCACAATCATACTTTCACAATCATACAATCATAATCATACTATCACAATCATACAATCACAATCATACAATCACAATCATGCAATCACAATCATACAATCACAATCATACAATCATAATCATACAATCACAATCATACAATCACAATCATACAATCACAATCATACAATCTTAATCATACAACCACAATCATTCAATCACAATCGTACAATCACAATCGTACAATATCAATCGCACAACCACAATCACACAATCACACTCATACAATCACAATCATACAATCACAATCATACAATCACAATCATGTAATCACAATCATACAATCGCAATCATACAATTACAATATCCCAAATACAATCATACAATCACAATCATACAATCACAATCATACAATCACAATCGTACAATCACAATCGTACAATCACAATCGTACATTCACAATCGTACAATCACAATCATACAATCACAATCATACAATCACAATCATACAATCACAATCATACAATCACAATCATACAATCACAATCATACAATCACAATCATACAATCACAATCATACAATCACAATCATACAATCACAATCATACAATCGCAATCATACAATCACAATCATACAATCGCAATCATACAATTACAATCTCCCAAATACAATCTCCCAAATACATTCAAACAATCACAATCATACAATCACAATCATACAATCACAATCATACAATCACAATCATACAATCACAATCATACAATCACAATCATACAATCACAATCATACAATCACAATCATACAATCACAATCATACAATCACAATCATACAATCGCAAGCATACAATCACAATCATACAATCTCAATCATACAATCGTAATCATACAATCATAATCATACAATTACAGTCATACATCACAATCATACAATCGCAATCATACAATCGCAATCATACAATCACAATCATACAATCGCAATCATACAATTACAATCTCCCAAATACAATCTCCCAAATACAATCTCCCAGATACAATCATACAATCACAATCATACAATCACAATCATACAATCACAATCATACAATCACAATCATACAATCACAATCATACAATCACAATCATACAATCACAATCATACAATCACAATCATACAATCACAAAAATACAATCATAATCATACAATCACAATCATACAATCGCAATCATACAATCACAATCATACAATCATAATCATACAATCGCAATCATACGATCGCAATCATACAATCACAATCATACCATCACAATCATACAATCACAATCATACAATCATAATCATACAATTACAATCATACATCACAATCATACATTCACAATCATACAATCGCAATCATACAATCACAATCATACAATCGCAATCATACAATTACAATCTCCCAAATACAATCTCCCAAATACAATCTCCCAGATACAATCATACAATCACAATTATACAATCACAATCATACAATCATAATCATACAATTACAATCATACATCACAATCATACAATCACAATCATACAAACGCAATCATACAATCACAATTATACAATCGCAATCATACAATTACAATCTCCCAAATACAATCTCCCAAATACAATCTCCCAAATACAATCTCCCAAATACAATCATACAATCACAATCATACAATCACAATCATACAATCACAATCATACTACCACAATCATACGATCACAATCATATAATCACAATCATACAATCACAATCATACAATCACAATCATACAATCACAATCATACAATCACAATCATACAATCGCAATCATACATTCAAAATCATGCAATCACAATCATACAATCACAATCATACAATCACAATCATACAATCACAATCATACAATCACAAACATACTTTCACAATCATACAATCACAATCATACAATCACAATCATACAATCACAGTCATACAATCACAATCATACCATCACAATCATACCATCACAATCATACTTTAACAATCATACAATCACAATCATACAATCATAATCATACAATTACAATCATACATCACAATCATACAATCACAATCATACAATCGCAATCATACAATCACAATCATACAATCGCAATCATACAATTACAATCTCCCAAATACAATCTCCCAAATACAATCTCACAGATACAATCATACAATCACAATTATACAATCACAATCATACAATCATAATCATACAATTACAATCATACATCACAATCATACAATCACAATCATACAATCACAATCATACAATCACAAAAATACAATCATAATCATACAATCACAATCATACAATCGCAATCATACAATCACAATCATACAATCATAATCATACAATCACAATCATACGATCGCAATCATACAATCACAATCATACCATCACAATCATACAATCACAATCATACAATCATAATCATACAATTACAATCATACATCACAATCATACAATCACAATCATACAATCGCAATCATACAATCACAATCATACAATCGCAATCATACAATTACAATCTCCCAAATACAATCTCCCAAATACAATCTCCCAGATACAATCATACAATCACAATTATACAATCACAATCATACAATCATAATCATACAATTACAATCATACATCACAATCATACAATCACAATCATACAATCGCAATCATACAATCACAATTATACAATCGCAATCATACAATTACAATCTCCCAAATACAATTTCCCAAATACAATCTCCCAAATACAATCATACAATCACAATCATACAATCACAATCATACAATCACAATCATACTACCACAATCATACGATCACAATCATATAATCACAATCATACAATCACAATCATACAATCACAATCATACAATCACAATCATACAATCGCAATCATACATTCAAAATCATGCAATCGCAATCATACAATCACAATCATGCAATCACAATCATACAATCAGAATCATACAATCACAATCATTCAATAACAATCGTACAATCACAATCGTACAATCACAATCGCACAACCACAATCAGACAATCACACTCATACAATCACAATCATACAATCACAATCATACAATCACAATCATACCATCACAATCATACTTTAACAATCATACCATCACCATCATACTTTAACAATCATACAATCACAATCATACAATCACAGTCATACAATCACAATCATACAATCACAATCATACAATCACAATCATACAATCACAATCATACAATCACAATCATACAATCACAATCATACTTTCACAATCATACAATCACAATCATACAATCACAATCATACAATCACAGTCATACAATCACAGTCGTACTATCACAATCGTACTATCACAATCATACAATTACAATCATACTACCACAATCATACTATCGCAATCATATAATCACAATCATACAATCACAATCATACAATCACAATCATACAATCGCAATCATGCAATCACAATCATACAATCACAATCATGCAATCACAATCATACAATCAGAATCATACAATCACAATCATTCAATAACAATCGTACAATCACAATCGTACAATCACAATCGTACAATCACAATCGCACTACCACAATCAGACAATCACACTTATACAATCACAATCATACAATCACAATCATACAATCACAATCATACCATCACAATCATACTTTAACAATCATACCATCACAATCATACTTTAACAATCATACAATCACAATCATACAATCACAGTCATACAATCACAATCATACAATCACAATCATACTATCACAATCATACAATCACAATCATACAATCACAATCATACCATCACAATCATACTTTAACAATCATACCATCACAATCATACTTTAACAATCATACAATCACAATCATACAATCGCAATCATACAATCACAATCATACAATCGCAATCATACAATTACAATCTCCCAAATACAATCTCCCAAATACAATCAAACAATCACAATCGTACAATCACAATCGCACAACCACAATCAGACAATCACAATCATACAATCGCAATCATACAATGGCAATCATACAATTACAGTATCCCAAATACAATCTCGCAAATACAGTCATACAGTCACAATCGTACAATCACAATCATACAATCACAATCATACAATCACAATCATACAATCGCAATCATACAATTACAATATCCCAAATACAAACTCCCAAATACAATCATACAATCACAATCACACAATCACAATCATACAATCATAATCATACAATTACAATCATACATCACAATCATACAATCACAATCATACTATCACAATCATACAATCACAATCATACAATCACAATCATACAATCACAATCATACAATCACAATCATACAATCATAATCATACAATCACAATCATACAATCACAATCATACAATCACGATCATACAATCGCAAGCATACAATCACAATCATACAATCTCAATCATACAATCTCAATCATACAATCACAATCATACAATCATAATAATACAATTACAATCATACATCACAATCATACAATCACAATCATACAATCGCAATCATACAATCACAATCATACAATCGCAATCATACAATTACAATCTCCCAAATACAATCTCCCAAATACAATCTCCCAAATACAATCATACAATCACAATCATACAATCACAATCATACTTTCACAATCATACAATCACAATCATACAATCACAATAATACAATCACAGTCATACAATCACAGTCATACAATCACAATCGTACTATCACAATCATACAATCACAATCATACAATCACAATCATACAATCACAATCATACAATCACAATTATGCAATCACAATCATACAATCGCATTCATACAATCGCAATCATACAATCACAATCATACAATCATAATCATACAATTACAGTCATACATCACAATCATACAATCACAATCATACAATCGCAATCATACAATCACAATCATACAATCGCAATCATACAATTACAATCTCCCAAATACAATCTCCCAAATACAATCTCCCAAATACAATCTCCCAAATACAATCACACAATCACAATCATACAATCGCAATCATACAATCACAATCATACAATCGCAATCATACAATTACGATCTCCCAAATACAATCTCCCAAATACAATCATACAATCACAATCACACAATCACAATCATACAATCACAATCATACAATCACAATCATACAATCACAATTATGCAATCACAATCATACAATCGCATTCATACAATCGCAATCATACAATCACAATCATACAGTCATAATCATACAATTACAGTCATACATCACAATCATACAATCACAATCATAGAATCGCAATCATACAATCACAATCATACAATCGCAATCATACAATTACAATCTCCCAAATACAATCTCCCAAATACAATCAAACAATCACAATCATACAATCACAATCATACAATCACAATCATACAATCACAATCATACTATCACAATCGTACAATCACAATCGCACAACCACAATCAGACAATCACAATCATACAATCACAATCATACAATCACAATCATACAATCACAATCATACAATCACAATCATACAATCACAATCATACAATCACAATCATACAATCATAATCATACTTTCACAATCATACAATCATAATCATACTATCACAATCATACAATCACAATCATACAATCACAATCATGCAATCACAATCATACAATCACAATCATACAATCATAATCATACAATCACAATCATACAATCACAATCATACAATCACAATCATACAATCACGATCATACAATCGCAAGCATACAATCACAGTCATACAATCTCAATCATACAATCACAATCATTCAATCATAATAATACAATTACAATCATACATCACAATCATACAATCGCAATCATACAATCACGATCATACAATCGCAAGCATACAATCACAGTCATACAATCTCAATCATACAATCACAATCATTCAATCATAATAATACAATTACAATCATACATCACAATCATACAATCGCAATCATACAATCACAATCATACAATCACAATCATACAATCACAATCATACAATCACAAAAATACAATCATAATCATACAATCACAATCATACAATCGCAATCATACAATCACAATCATACAATCATAATCATACATTCAAAATCATGCAATCGCAATCATACAATCACAATCATGCAATCACAATCATACAATCAGAATCATACAATCACAATCATTCAATAACAATCGTACAATCACAATCGTACAATCACAATCGCACAACCACAATCAGACAATCACACTCATACAATCACAATCATACAATCACAATCATACAATCACAATCATACAATCACAATCATACAATCATAATCATACAATCACAATCATACAATCACAATCATACAATCACAATCATGCAATCGCAAGCATACAATCACAATCATACAATCTCAATCATACAATCACAATCATACAATCATAATCATACAATTACAATCATACATCACAATCATACAATCACAATCATACAATCGCAATCATACAATCACAATCATACAATCGCAATCATACAATTACAATCTCCCAAATACAATCTGCCAAATACAATCTCCCAAATACAATCTCTCAACTACAATCTCCCAAATACAATCATACAATCACAATCATACAATCACAATCATACAATCATAATCATACATTCAAAGTCATGCAATCACAATCATACAATCACAATCATGCAATCACAATCATACAATCACAATCATACAATCGCAATCATACAATTACAATCTCCCAAATACAATCTCCCAAATACAATCTCCCAAATACAATCATACAATCACAATCATACAGTCACAATCATACAATCACAATCATACAATCACAATCATACTATCACAATCATACAATCACAATCATACAATCACAATCATACAATCACAATCATACAATCACAATCATACAATCACAATCATACAATCACAATCATACAATCACAATCATACAATCACAATCATACAATCACAATCATACAATCACAATCATACAATCACAATCATACATTCAAAATCATGCAATCACAATCATACAATCACAATCATGCAATCACAATCATACAATCTTAATCATACAATCACAATCATTCAATCACAATCGTACAATCACAATCGTACAATATCAATCGCACAACCACAATCACACAATCACACTCATACAATCACAATCATACAATCACAATCATACAATCACAATCATGTAATCACAATCATACAATCGCAGTCATACAATTACAATATCCCAAATACAATATCCCAAATACAATCAAACAATCACAATCATACAATCACAATCATACAATCACAATCATACAATCACAATCATACAATCACAATCGTACAATCACAATCGTACATTCACAATCATACAATCACAATCATACAATCACAATCATACAATCACAATCATACAATCACAATCATACAATCACAATCATACAATCACATTCATACAATCGCAAGCATACAATAACAATCATACAATCTCAATCATACAATCACAATCATACAATCATAATCATACAATTACATTCATACATCACAATCATACAACCGCAATCATACAATTACAATCTCCCAAATACAGTCTCCCAGATACAATCATACAATCACAATCATACAATCACAATCATACAATCATAATCATACAATTACAATCATACATCACAATCATACAATCACAATCATACAATCGCAATCATACAATCACAATTATACAATCGCAATCATACAATTACAATCTCCCAAATACAATCTCCCAAATACAATCTCCCAAATACAATCATACAATCACAATCATACAATCACAATCATACAATCACAATCATACAATCACAATCATACTACCACAATCATACTATCGCAATCATACAATCACAATCATACAATCACAATCATACAATCACAATCATACAATCACAATCATACAATCGCAATCATACAATCACAATCATACAATCGCAATCATACAATTACAATCTCCCAAATACAATCTCCCAAATACAATCAAACAATCACAATCATACAATCACAATCATACAATCACAATCATACAATCACAATCATACAATCACAATCATACAATCACAATCATACAATCACAATCATACAATCACAATCATACTATCACAATCGTACAATCACAATCGCACAACCACAATCAGACAATCACAATCATACAATCACAATCATACAATCACAATCATACAATCACAATCATACAATCACAATCATACAATCACAATCATACAATCACAATCATACAATCACAATCATACAATCACAATCATACAATCACAATCATACTTTCACAATCATACAATCATAATCATACTATCACAATCATACAATCACAATCATACAATCACAATCATGCAATCACAATCATACAATCACAATCATACAATCATAAACATACAACCACAATCATACAATCACAATCATACAATCACAATCATACAATCACGATCATACAATCGCAAGCATACAATCACAATCATACAATCTCAATCATACAATCACAATCATTCAATCATAATAATACAATTACAATCATACATCACAATCATACAATCGCAATCATACAATCACAATCATACAATCGCAATCATACAATTACAATCTCCCAAATACAATCTCCCAAATACAATCTCCCAAATACAATCTCCCAAATACAATCATACAATCACAATCATACAATCACAATCATACAATCACAATCATACAATCACAATCATAAAATCACAATTATACAATCACAATCATACAATCACAATCATACAATCACAATCATACAATCACAATCATACAATCACCATCATACAATCACAATCATACAATCACAATCATACTTTCACAATCATACAATCACAATCATACAATCACAATCATACAATCACAGTCATACAATCACAATCATACAATCACAATCATACAATCACAAAAATACAATCATAATCATACAATCACAATCATACAATCGCAATCATACAATCACAATCATACAATCATAATCATACATTCAAAATCATGCAATCGCAATCATACAATCACAATCATGCAATCACAATCATACAATCAGAATCATACAATCACAATCATTCAATAACAATCGTACAATCACAATCGTACAATCACAATCGCACAACCACAATCAGACAATCACACTCATACAATCACAATCATACAATCACAATCATACAATCACAATCATACCATCACAATCATACTTTCACAATCATACAATCACAATCATACGATCGCAATCATACAATCACAATCATACCATCACAATCATACAATCACAATCATAGAATCATAATCATACAATTACAATCATACATCACAATCATACAATCACAATCATACAATCGCAATCATACAATCACAATCATACAATCGCAATCATACAATTACAATCTCCCAAATACAATCTCCCAAATACAATCTCCCAGATACAATCATACAATCACAATTATACAATCACAATCATACAATCATAATCATACAATTACAATCATACATCACAATCATACAATCACAACCATACAATCGCAATCATACAATCACAATTATACAATCGCAATCATACAATTACAATCTCCCAAATACAATCTCCCAAATACAATCTCCCAAATACAATCATACAATCACAATCATACAATCACAATCATACAATCACAATCATACTACCACAATCATACGATCACGATCATATAATCACAATCATACAATCACAATCATACAATCACAATCATACAATCACAATCATACAATCGCAATCATACATTCAAAATCATGCAATCGCAATCATACAATCACAATCATGCAATCACAATCATACAATCAGAATCATACAATCACAATCATTCAATAACAATCGTACAATCACAATCGTACAATCACAATCGCACAACCACAATCAGACAATCACACTCATACAATCACAATCATACAATCACAATCATACAATCACAATCATACCATCACAATCATACTTTAACAATCATACCATCACAATCATACTTTAACAATCATACAATCACAATCATACAATCACAGTCATACAATCACAATCATACAATCACAATCATACAATCACAATCATACAATCACAATCATACAATCACAATCATACAATCACAATCATACTTTCACAATCATACAATCACAATCATACAATCACAATCATACAATCACAGTCATACAATCACAGTCGTACTATCACAATCGTACTATCACAATCATACAATCACAATCATACTACCACAATCATACTATCGCAATCATATAATCACAATCATACAATCACAATCATACAATCACAATCATACAATCGCAATCATGCAATCACAATCATACAATCACAATCATGCAATCACAATCATACAATCAGAATCATACAATCACAATCATTCAATAACAATCGTACAATCACAATCGTACAATCACAATCGTACAATCACAATCGCACAACCACAATCAGACAATCACACTTATACAATCACAATCATACAATCACAATCATACAATCACAATCATACCATCACAATCATACTTTAACAATCATACCATCACAATCATACTTTAACAATCATACAATCACAATCATACAATCACAGTCATACAATCACAATCATACAATCACAATCATACTATCACAATCATACAATCACAATCATACAATCACAATCATACCATCACAATCATACTTTAACAATCATACCATCACAATCATACTTTAACAATCATACAATCACAATCATACAATCGCAATCATACAATCACAATCATACAATCGCAATCATACAATTACAATCTCCCAAATACAATCAAACAATCACAATCGTACAATCACAATCGCACAACCACAATCAGACAATCACAATCATACAATCGCAATCATACAATGGCAATCATACAATTACAATATCCCAAATACAATCTCGCAAATACAGTCATACAGTCACAATCACACAATCACAATCATACAATCATAATCATACAATTACAATCATACATCACAATCATACAATCACAATCATACTATCACAATCATACAATCACAATCATACAATCACAATCATACAATCACAATCATACAATCACAATCATACAATCATAATCATACAATCACAATCATACAATCACAATCATACAATCACGATCATACAATCGCAAGCATACAATCACAATCATACAATCTCAATCATACAATCTCAATCATACAATCACAATCATACAATCATAATAATACAATTACAATCATACATCACAATCATACAATCACAATCATACAATCGCAATCATACAATCACAATCATACAATCGCAATCATACAATTACAATCTCCCAAATACAATCTCCCAAATACAATCTCCCAAATACAATCATACAATCACAATCATACAATCACAATCATACTTTCACTATCATACAATCACAATCATACAATCACAATAATACAATCACAGTCATACAATCACAGTCATACAATCACAATCGTACTATCACAATCATACAATCACAATCATACAATCACAATCATACAATCACAATCATACAATCACAATTATGCAATCACAATCATACAATCGCATTCATACAATCGCAATCATACAATCACAATCATACAATCATAATCATACAATTACAGTCATACATCACAATCATACAATCACAATCATACAATCGCAATCATACAATCACAATCATACAATCGCAATCATACAATTACAATCTCCCAAATACAATCTCCCAAATACAATCTCCCAAATACAATCTCCCAAATACAATCACACAATCACAATCATACAATCGCAATCATACAATCACAATCATACAATCGCAATCATACAATTACGATCTCCCAAATACAATCTCCCAAATACAATCATACAATCACAATCACACAATCACAATCATACAATCACAATCATACAATCACAATCATACAATCACAATTATGCAATCACAATCATACAATCGCATTCATACAATCGCAATCATACAATCACAATCATACAGTCATAATCATACAATTACAGTCATACATCACAATCATACAATCACAATCATAGAATCGCAATCATACAATCACAATCATACAATCGCAATCATACAATTACAATCTCCCAAATACAATCTCCCAAATACAATCAAACAATCACAATCATACAATCACAATCATACAATCACAATCATACAATCACAATCATACAATCACAATCATACTATCACAATCGTACAATCACAATCGCACAACCACAATCAGACAATCACAATCATACAATCACAATCATACAATCACAATCATACAATCACAATCATACAATCACAATCATACAATCACAATCATACAATCACAATCATACAATCACAATCATACTTTCACAATCATACAATCATAATCATACTATCACAATCATACAATCACAATCATACAATCACAATCATGCAATCACAATCATACAATCACAATCATACAATCATAATCATACAATCACAATCATACAATCACAATCATACAATCACAATCATACAATCACGATCATACAATCGCAAGCATACAATCACAATCATACAATCTCAATCATACAATCACAATCATTCAATCATAATAATACAATTACAATCATACATCACAATCATAAAATCGCAATCATACAATCACAATCATACAATCGCAATCATACAATAACAATCTCCCAAATACAATCTCCCAAATACAATCTCCCAAATACAATCATACAATCACAATCATACAATCACAATCATACAATCACAATCATACTTTCACAATCATACAATCACAATCATACAATCACAATAATACAATCACAGTCATACAATCACAGTCATACAATCACAATCGTACTATCACAATCATACAATCACAATCATACAATCACAATCATACAATCACAATCATACAATCACAATTATGCAATCACAATCATACAATCGCATTCATACAATCGCAATCATACAATCACAATCATACAATCATAATCATACAATTACAGTCATACATCACAATCATACAATCACAATCATACAATCGCAATCATACAATCACAATCATACAATCGCAATCATACAATTACAATCTCCCAAATACAATCTCCCAAATACAATCTCCCAAATACAATCTCCCAAATACAATCACACAATCACAATCATACAATCGCAATCATACAATCACAATCATACAATCGCAATCATACAATTACGATCTCCCAAATACAATCTCCCAAATACAATCATACAATCACAATCACACAATCACAATCATACAATCACAATCATACAATCACAATCATACAATCACAATTATGCAATCACAATCATACAATCGCATTCATACAATCGCAATCATACAATCACAATCATACAGTCATAATCATACAATTACAGTCATACATCACAATCATACAATCACAATCATAGAATCGCAATCATACAATCACAATCATACAATCGCAATCATACAATTACAATCTCCCAAATACAATCTCCCAAATACAATCAAACAATCACAATCATACAATCACAATCATACAATCACAATCATACAATCACAATCATACAATCACAATCAAACTATCACAATCGTACAATCACAATCGCACAACCACAATCAGACAATCACAATCATACAATCACAATCATACAATCACAATCATACAATCACAATCATACAATCACAATCATACAATCACAATCATACAATCACAATCATACAATCACAATCATACAATCACAATCATACTTTCACAATCATACAATCATAATCATACTATCACAATCATACAATCACAATCATACAATCACAATCATGCAATCACAATCATACAATCACAATCATACAATCATAATCATACAATCACAATCATACAATCACAATCATACAATCACAATCATACAATCACGATCATACAATCGCAAGCATACAATCACAATCATACAATCTCAATCATACAATCACAATCATTCAATCATAATAATACAATTACAATCATACATCACAATCATACAATCGCAATCATACAATCACAATCATACAATCGCAATCATACAATTACAATCTCCCAAATACAATCTCCCAAATACAATCTCCCAAATACAATCCCCCAAATACAATCATACAATCACAATCATACAATCACAATCATACAATCACAATCATAAAATCACAATCATACAATCACAATCATACAATCACAATCATACAATCACAATCATACAATCACAATCATACAATCACAATCATACAATCACAAAAATACAATCATAATCATACAATCACAATCATACAATCGCAATCATACAATCACAATCATACAATCATAATCATACATTCAAAATCATGCAATCGCAATCATACAATCACAATCATGCAATCACAATCATACAATCAGAATCATACAATCACAATCATTCAATAACAATCGTACAATCACAATCGTACAATCACAATCGCACAACCACAATCAGACAATCACACTCATACAATCACAATCATACAATCACAATCATACAATCACAATCATACAATCATAATCATACAATCACAATCATACAATCACAATCATACAATCACAATCATGCAATCGCAAGCATACAATCACAATCATACAATCTCAATCATACAATCACAATCATACAATCATAATCATACAATTACAATCATACATCACAATCATACAATCACAATCATACAATCGCAATCATACAATCACAATCATACAATCGCAATCATACAATTACAATCTCCCAAATACAATCTGCGAAATACAATCTCCCAAATACAATCTCTCAACTACAATCTCCCAAATACAATCATACAATCACAATCATACAATCACAATCATACAATCATAATCATACATTCAAAGTCATGCAATCACAATCATACAATCACAATCATGCAATCACAATCATACAATCACAATCATACAATCGCAATCATACAATTACAATCTCCCAAATACAATCTCCCAAATACAATCTCCCAAATACAATCATACAGTCACAATCATACAGTCACAATCATACAATCACAATCATACAATCACAATCATACTATCACAATCATACAATCACAATCATACAATCACAATCATACAATCACAATCATACAATCACAATCATACAATCACAATCATACAATCACAATCATACAATCACAATCATACAATCACAATCATACATTCAAAATCATGCAATCACAATCACACAATCACAATCATGCAATCACAATCATACAATCTTAATCATACAATCACAATCATTCAATCACAATCGTACAATCACAATCGTACAATATCAATCGCACAACCACAATCACACAATCACACTCATACAATCACAATCATACAATCACAATCATACAATCACAATCATGTAATCACAATCATACAATCGCAATCATACAATTACAATATCCCAAATACAATATCCCAAATACAATCAAACAATCACAATCATACAATCACAATCATACAATCACAATCATACAATCACAATCATACAATCACAATCGTACAATCACAATCGTACATTCACAATCATACAATCACAATCATACAATCACAATCATACAATCACAATCATACAATCACAATCATACAATCACAATCATACAATCACATTCATACAATCGCAAGCATACAATAACAATCATACAATCTCAATCATACAATCACAATCATACAATCATAATCATACAATTACATTCATACATCACAATCATACAACCGCAATCATACAATTACAATCTCCCAAATACAGTCTCCCAGATACAATCATAAAATCACAATCATACAATCACAATCATACAATCGCAATCATACAATTACAATCTCCCAAATACAATCTCCCAAATACAATCAAACAATCACAATCATACAATCACAATCATACATTCAAAATCATGCAATCACAATCATACAATCACAATCATGCAATCACAATCATACAATCTTAATCATACAATCACAATCATTCAATCACAATCGTACAATCACAATCGTACAATATCAATCGCACAACCACAATCACACAATCACACTCATACAATCACAATCATACAATCACAATCATACAATCACAATCATGTAATCACAATCATACAATCGCAATCATACAATTACAATATCCCAAATACAATATCCCAAATACAATCAAACAATCACAATCATACAATCACAATCATACAATCACAATCATACAATCACAATCATACAATCACAATCGTACAATCACAATCGTACATTCACAATCATACAATCACAATCATACAATCACAATCATACAATCACAATCATACAATCACAATCATACAATCACAATCATTCAATCATAATAATACAATTACAATCATACATCACAATCATACAATCGCAATCATACAATCACAATTATACATTCGCAATCATACAATTACAATCTCCCAAATACAATCTCCCAAATACAATCTCCCAAATACAATCATACAATCACAATCATACAATCACAATCATACAATCACAATCATACAATCACAATCATACTACCACAATCATACTATCACAATCATACAATCACAATCATACAATCACAATCATACAATCACAATCATAAAATCACAATCATACAATCGCAATCATACAATCACAATCATACAATCGCAATCATACAATTACAATCTCCCAAATACAATCTCCCAAATACAATCAAACAATCACAATCATACAATCACAATCATACAATCACAATCATACAATCACAATCATACAATCACAATCATACTATCACAATCATACAATCACAATCATACAATCACAATCATGCAATCACAATCATACAATCACAATCATACAATCACAATCATACAATCATAAACATACAACCACAATCATACAATCACAATCATACAATCACAATCATACAATCACGATCATACAATCGCAAGCATACAATCACAATCATACAATCTCAATCATACAATCACAATCATTCAATCATAATAATACAATTACAATCATACATCACAATCATACAATCGCAATCATACAATCACAATCATACAATCGCAATCATACAATTACAATCTCCCAAATACAATCTCCCAAATACAATCTCCCAAATACAATCTCCCAAATACAATCATACAATCACAATCATACAATCACAATCATACAATCACAATCATACAATCACAATCATAAAATCACAATTATACAATCACAATCATACAATCACAATCATACAATCACAATCATACAATCACAATCATACAATCACCATCATACAATCACAATCATACAATCACAATCATACTTTCACAATCATACAATCACAATCATACAATCACAATCATACAATCACAGTCATACAATCACAATCATACAATCACAATCATACAATCACAAAAATACAATCATAATCATACAATCACAATCATACAATCGCAATCATACAATCACAATCATACAATCATAATCATACATTCAAAATCATGCAATCGCAATCATACAATCACAATCATGCAATCACAATCATACAATCAGAATCATACAATCACAATCATTCAATAACAATCGTACAATCACAATCGTACAATCACAATCGCACAACCACAATCAGACAATCACACTCATACAATCACAATCATACAATCACAATCATACAATCACAATCATACCATCACAATCATACTTTCACAATCATACAATCACAATCATACGATCACAATCATACAATCGCAATCATACAATCACAATCATACAATCGCAATCATACAATTACAATCTCCCAAATACAATCTGCGAAATACAATCTCCCAAATACAATCTCCCAAATACAATCATACAGTCACAATCATACAGTCACAATCATACAATCACAATCATACAATCACAATCATACTATCACAATCATACAATCACAATCATACAATCACAATCATACAATCACAATCATACAATCACAATCATACAATCACAATCATACAATCACAATCATACAATCACAATCATACAATCACAATCATACATTCAAAATCATGCAATCACAATCATACAATCACAATCATGCAATCACAATCATACAATCTTAATCATACAATCACAATCATTCAATCACAATCGTACAATCACAATCGTACAATATCAATCGCACAACCACAATCACACAATCACACTCATACAATCACAATCATACAATCACAATCATACAATCACAATCATGTAATCACAATCATACAATCGCAATCATACAATTACAATATCCCAAATACAATATCCCAAATACAATCAAACAATCACAATCATACAATCACAATCATACAATCACAATCATACAATCACAATCATACAATCACAATCATACAATCACAATCGTACAATCACAATCGTACATTCACAATCATACAATCACAATCATACAATCACAATCATACAATCACAATCATACAATCACAATCATACAATCACAATCATACAATCACAATCATACAATCACATTCATACAATCGCAAGCATACAATAACAATCATACAATCTCAATCATACAATCACAATCATACAATCATAATCATACAATTACATTCATACATCACAATCATACAACCGCAATCATACAATTACAATCTCCCAAATACAGTCTCCCAGATACAATCATAAAATCACAATCATACAATCACAATCATACAATCATAATCATACAATTACAATCATACATCACAATCATACAATCACAATCATACAATCGCAATCATACAATCACAATTATACAATCGCAATCATACAATTACAATCTCCCAAATACAATCTCCCAAATACAATCTCCCAAATACAATCATACAATCACAATCATACAATCACAATCATACAATCACAATCATACAATCACAATCATACTACCACAATCATACTATCACAATCATACAATCACAATCATACAATCACAATCATACAATCACAATCATACAATCACAATCATACAATCGCAATCATACAATCACAATCATACAATCGCAATCATACAATTACAATCTCCCAAATACAATCTCCCAAATACAATCAAACAATCACAATCATACAATCACAATCATACAATCACAATCATACAATCACAATCATACAATCACAATCATACTATCACAATCGTACAATCACAATCGCACAACCACAATCAGACAATCACAATCATACAATCACAATCATACAATCACAATCATACAATCACAATCATACAATCACAATCATACAATCACAATCATACAATCACAATCATACAATCACAATCATACAATCACAATCATACAATCACAATCATACAATCACAATCATACAATCACAATCATACAATCACAATCATACAATCACAATCATTCAATCATAATAATACAATTACAATCATACATCACAATCATACAATCGCAATCATACAATCACAATTATACAATCGCAATCATACAATTACAATCTCCCAAATACAATCTCCCAAATACAATCTCCCAAATACAATCATACAATCACAATCATACAATCACAATCATACAATCACAATCATACAATCACAATCATACTACCACAATCATACTATCACAATCATACAATCACAATCATACAATCACAATCATACAATCACAATCATAAAATCACAATCATACAATCGCAATCATACAATCACAATCATACAATCGCAATCATACAATTACAATCTCCCAAATACAATCTCCCAAATACAATCAAACAATCACAATCATACAATCACAATCATACAATCACAATCATACAATCACAATCATACAATCACAATCATACTATCACAATCATACAATCACAATCATACAATCACAATCATGCAATCACAATCATACAATCACAATCATACAATCACAATCATACAATCACAATCATACAATCACAATCATAAAATCACAATTATACAATCACAATCATACAATCACAATCATACAATCACAATCATACAATCACAATCATACAATCACCATCATACAATCACAATCATACAATCACAATCATACTTTCACAATCATACAATCACAATCATACAATCACAATCATACAATCACAATCATACAATCGCAAGCATACAATAACAATCATACAATCTCAATCATACAATCACAATCATACAATCATAATCATACAATTACATTCATACATCACAATCATACAACCGCAATCATACAATTACAATCTCCCAAATACAGTCTCCCAGATACAATCATAATATCACAATCATACAATCACAATCATACAATCATAATCATACAATTACAATCATACATCACAATCATACAATCACAATCATACAATCGCAATCATACAATCACAATTATACAATCGCAATCATACAATTACAATCTCCCAAATACAATCTCCCAAATACAATCTCCCAAATACAATCATACAATCACAATCATACAATCACAATCATACAATCACAATCATACAATCACAATCATACTACCACAATCATACTATCACAATCATACAATCACAATCATACAATCACAATCATACAATCACAATCATACAATCACAATCATACAATCGCAATCATACAATCACAATCATACAATCGCAATCATACAATTACAATCTCCCAAATACAATCTCCCAAATACAATCAAACAATCACAATCATACAATCACAATCATACAATCACAATCATACAATCACAATCATACAATCACAATCATACTATCACAATCGTACAATCACAATCGCACAACCACAATCAGACAATCACAATCATACAATCACAATCATACAATCACAATCATACAATCACAATCATACAATCACAATCATACAATCACAATCATACAATCACAATCATACAATCACAATCATACAATCACAATCATACAATCACAATCATACAATCACAATCATACAATCACAATCATACAATCACAATCATACAATCACAATCATTCAATCATAATAATACAATTACAATCAT
Source organism: Megachile rotundata (assembly GCF_050947335.1). Classification (NCBI taxonomy): domain Eukaryota; kingdom Metazoa; phylum Arthropoda; class Insecta; order Hymenoptera; family Megachilidae; genus Megachile; species Megachile rotundata. The sequence goes on along the minus strand of NW_027473335.1, from coordinate 1,803,431 downwards.
ACATCACAATCATACAATCGCAATCATACAATCACAATTATACAATCGCAATCATACAATTACAATCTCCCAAATACAATCTCCCAAATACAATCTCCCAAATACAATCATACAATCACAATCATACAATCACAATCATACAATCACAATCATACAATCACAATCATACTACCACAATCATACTATCACAATCATACAATCACAATCATACAATCACAATCATACAATCACAATCATAAAATCACAATCATACAATCGCAATCATACAATCACAATCATACAATCGCAATCATACAATTACAATCTCCCAAATACAATCTCCCAAATACAATCAAACAATCACAATCATACAATCACAATCATACAATCACAATCATACAATCACAATCATACAATCACAATCATACTATCACAATCATACAATCACAATCATACAATCACAATCATGCAATCACAATCATACAATCACAATCATACAATCATAAACATACAACCACAATCATACAATCACAATCATACAATCACAATCATACATTCACGATCATACAATCGCAAGCATACAATCACAATCATACAATCTCAATCATACAATCACAATCATTCAATCATAATAATACAATTACAATCATACATCACAATCATACAATCGCAATCATACAATCACAATCATACAATCGCAATCATACAATTACAATCTCCCAAATACAATCTCCCAAATACAATCTCCCAAATACAATCTCCCAAATACAATCATACAATCACAATCATACAATCACAATCATACAATCACAATCATACAATCACAATCATAAAATCACAATTATACAATCACAATCATACAATCACAATCATACAATCACAATCATACAATCACAATCATACAATCACCATCATACAATCACAATCATACAATCACAATCATACTTTCACAATCATACAATCACAATCATACAATCACAATCATACAATCACAGTCATACAATCACAATCATACAATCACAATCATACAATCACAAAAATACAATCATAATCATACAATCACAATCATACAATCGCAATCATACAATCACAATCATACAATCATAATCATACATTCAAAATCATGCAATCGCAATCATACAATCACAATCATGCAATCACAATCATACAATCAGAATCATACAATCACAATCATTCAATAACAATCGTACAATCACAATCGTACAATCACAATCGCACAACCACAATCAGACAATCACACTCATACAATCACAATCATACAATCACAATCATACAATCACAATCATACCATCACAATCATACTTTCACAATCATACAATCACAATCATACGATCGCAATCATACAATCACAATCATACCATCACAATCATACAATCACAATCATACAATCATAATCATACAATTACAATCATACATCACAATCATACAATCACAATCATACAATCGCAATCATACAATCACAATCATACAATCGCAATCATACAATTACAATCTCCCAAATACAATCTCCCAAATACAATCTCCCAGATACAATCATACAATCACAATCATACAATCACAATCATACAATCACAATCATAAAATCACAATCATACAATCACAATCATACAATCACAATCATACAATCACAATCATACAATCACAATCATACAATCACAATCATACAATCACAATCATACAATCACAATCATACAATCACAATCATACAATCACAATCATACTTTCACAATCATACAATCACAATCATACAATCACAATCATACAATCACAGTCATACAATCACAGTCATACAATCACAATCGTACTATCACAATCATACAATCACAATCATACAATCACAATCATACAATCACAATCATACAATCACAATCATACAATCACAAAAATACAATCATAATCATACAATCACAATCATACAATCGCAATCATACAATCACAATCATACAATCATAATCATACATTCAAAATCATGCAATCGCAATCATACAATCACAATCATGCAATCACAATCATACAATCAGAATCATACAATCACAATCATTCAATAACAATCGTACAATCACAATCGTACAATCACAATCGCACAACCACAATCAGACAATCACACTCATACAATCGCAATCATACAATCACAATCATACAATCACAATCATACAATCATAATCATACAATCACAATCATACAATCACAATCATACAATCACAATCATGCAATCGCAAGCATACAATCACAATCATACAATCTCAATCATATAATCACAATCATACAATCATAATCATACAATTACAATCATACATCACAATCATACAATCACAATCATACAATCGCAATCATACAATCACAATCATACAATCGCAATCATACAATTACAATCTCCCAAATACAATCTGCCAAATACAATCTCCCAAATACAATCTCTCAACTACAATCTCCCAAATACAATCATACAATCACAATCATACAATCACAATCATACAATCATAATCATACATTCAAAGTCATGCAATCACAATCATACAATCACAATCATGCAATCACAATCATACAATCACAATCATACAATCGCAATCATACAATTACAATCTCCCAAATACAATCTCCCAAATACAATCTCCCAAATACAATCTCCCAAATACAATCATACAATCACAATCATACAGTCACAATCATACAATCACAATCATACAATCACAATCATACTATCACAATCATACAATCACAATCATACAATCACAATCATACAATCACAATCATACAATCACAATCATACAATCACAATCATACAATCACAATCATACAATCACAATCATACAATCACAATCATACAATCACAATCATACAATCACAATCATACAATCACAATCATACATTCAAAATCATGCAATCACAATCATACAATCACAATCATGCAATCACAATCATACAATCTTAATCATACAATCACAATCATTCAATCACAATCGTACAATCACAATCGTACAATATCAATCGCACAACCACAATCACACAATCACACTCATACAATCACAATCATACAATCACAATCATACAATCACAATCATGTAATCACAATCATACAATCGCAATCATACAATTACAATATCCCAAATACAATATCCCAAATACAATCAAACAATCACAATCATACAATCACAATCATACAATCACAATCATACAATCACAATCATACAATCACAATCGTACAATCACAATCGTACATTCACAATCATACAATCACAATCATACAATCACAATCATACAATCGCAATCATACAATCACAATCATACAATCACAATCATACAATCACAATCATACAATCACATTCATACAATCGCAAGCATACAATAACAATCATACAATCTCAATCATACAATCACAATCATACAATCATAATCATACAATTACATTCATACATCACAATCATACAACCGCAATCATACAATTACAATCTCCCAAATACAGTCTCCCAGATACAATCATACAATCACAATCATACAATCACAATCATACAATCATAATCATACAATTACAATCATACATCACAATCATACAATCACAATCATACAATCGCAATCATACAATCACAATTATACAATCGCAATCATACAATTACAATCTCCCAAATACAATCTCCCAAATACAATCTCCCAAATACAATCATACAATCACAATCATACAATCACAATCATACAATCACAATCATACAATCACAATCATACTACCACAATCATACTATCGCAATCATACAATCACAATCATACAATCACAATCATACAATCACAATCATACAATCACAATCATACAATCGCAATCATACAATCACAATCATACAATCGCAATCATACAATTACAATCTCCCAAATACAATCTCCCAAATACAATCAAACAATCACAATCATACAATCACAATCATACAATCACAATCATACAATCACAATCATACAATCACAATCATACAATCACAATCATACAATCACAATCATACTATCACAATCGTACAATCACAATCGCACAACCACAATCAGACAATCACAATCATACAATCACAATCATACAATCACAATCATACAATCACAATCATACAATCACAATCATACAATCACAATCATACAATCACAATCATACAATCACAATCATACAATCACAATCATACAATCACAATCATACTTTCACAATCATACAATCATAATCATACTATCACAATCATACAATCACAATCATACAATCACAATCATGCAATCACAATCATACAATCACAATCATACAATCATAAACATACAACCACAATCATACAATCACAATCATACAATCACAATCATACAATCACGATCATACAATCGCAAGCATACAATCACAATCATACAATCTCAATCATACAATCACAATCATTCAATCATAATAATACAATTACAATCATACATCACAATCATACAATCGCAATCATACAATCACAATCATACAATCGCAATCATACAATTACAATCTCCCAAATACAATCTCCCAAATACAATCTCCCAAATACAATCTCCCAAATACAATCATACAATCACAATCATACAATCACAATCATACAATCACAATCATACAATCACAATCATAAAATCACAATTATACAATCACAATCATACAATCACAATCATACAATCACAATCATACAATCACAATCATACAATCACCATCATACAATCACAATCATACAATCACAATCATACTTTCACAATCATACAATCACAATCATACAATCACAATCATACAATCACAGTCATACAATCACAATCATACAATCACAATCATACAATCACAAAAATACAATCATAATCATACAATCACAATCATACAATCGCAATCATACAATCACAATCATACAATCATAATCATACATTCAAAATCATGCAATCGCAATCATACAATCACAATCATGCAATCACAATCATACAATCAGAATCATACAATCACAATCATTCAATAACAATCGTACAATCACAATCGTACAATCACAATCGCACAACCACAATCAGACAATCACACTCATACAATCACAATCATACAATCACAATCATACAATCACAATCATACCATCACAATCATACTTTCACAATCATACAATCACAATCATACGATCGCAATCATACAATCACAATCATACCATCACAATCATACAATCACAATCATAGAATCATAATCATACAATTACAATCATACATCACAATCATACAATCACAATCATACAATCGCAATCATACAATCACAATCATACAATCGCAATCATACAATTACAATCTCCCAAATACAATCTCCCAAATACAATCTCCCAGATACAATCATACAATCACAATTATACAATCACAATCATACAATCATAATCATACAATTACAATCATACATCACAATCATACAATCACAACCATACAATCGCAATCATACAATCACAATTATACAATCGCAATCATACAATTACAATCTCCCAAATACAATCTCCCAAATACAATCTCCCAAATACAATCATACAATCACAATCATACAATCACAATCATACAATCACAATCATACTACCACAATCATACGATCACGATCATATAATCACAATCATACAATCACAATCATACAATCACAATCATACAATCACAATCATACAATCGCAATCATACATTCAAAATCATGCAATCGCAATCATACAATCACAATCATGCAATCACAATCATACAATCAGAATCATACAATCACAATCATTCAATAACAATCGTACAATCACAATCGTACAATCACAATCGCACAACCACAATCAGACAATCACACTCATACAATCACAATCATACAATCACAATCATACAATCACAATCATACCATCACAATCATACTTTAACAATCATACCATCACAATCATACTTTAACAATCATACAATCACAATCATACAATCACAGTCATACAATCACAATCATACAATCACAATCATACAATCACAATCATACAATCACAATCATACAATCACAATCATACAATCACAATCATACTTTCACAATCATACAATCACAATCATACAATCACAATCATACAATCACAGTCATACAATCACAGTCGTACTATCACAATCGTACTATCACAATCATACAATCACAATCATACTACCACAATCATACTATCGCAATCATATAATCACAATCATACAATCACAATCATACAATCACAATCATACAATCGCAATCATGCAATCACAATCATACAATCACAATCATGCAATCACAATCATACAATCAGAATCATACAATCACAATCATTCAATAACAATCGTACAATCACAATCGTACAATCACAATCGTACAATCACAATCGCACAACCACAATCAGACAATCACACTTATACAATCACAATCATACAATCACAATCATACAATCACAATCATACCATCACAATCATACTTTAACAATCATACCATCACAATCATACTTTAACAATCATACAATCACAATCATACAATCACAGTCATACAATCACAATCATACAATCACAATCATACTATCGCAATCATACAATCACAATCATACAATCACAATCATACCATCACAATCATACTTTAACAATCATACCATCACAATCATACTTTAACAATCATACAATCACAATCATACAATCGCAATCATACAATCACAATCATACAATCGCAATCATACAATTACAATCTCCCAAATACAATCAAACAATCACAATCGTACAATCACAATCGCACAACCACAATCAGACAATCACAATCATACAATCGCAATCATACAATGGCAATCATACAATTACAATATCCCAAATACAATCTCGCAAATACAGTCATACAGTCACAATCACACAATCACAATCATACAATCATAATCATACAATTACAATCATACATCACAATCATACAATCACAATCATACTATCACAATCATACAATCACAATCATACAATCACAATCATACAATCACAATCATACAATCACAATCATACAATCATAATCATACAATCACAATCATACAATCACAATCATACAATCACGATCATACAATCGCAAGCATACAATCACAATCATACAATCTCAATCATACAATCTCAATCATACAATCACAATCATACAATCATAATAATACAATTACAATCATACATCACAATCATACAATCACAATCATACAATCGCAATCATACAATCACAATCATACAATCGCAATCATACAATTACAATCTCCCAAATACAATCTCCCAAATACAATCTCCCAAATACAATCATACAATCACAATCATACAATCACAATCATACTTTCACTATCATACAATCACAATCATACAATCACAATAATACAATCACAGTCATACAATCACAGTCATACAATCACAATCGTACTATCACAATCATACAATCACAATCATACAATCACAATCATACAATCACAATCATACAATCACAATTATGCAATCACAATCATACAATCGCATTCATACAATCGCAATCATACAATCACAATCATACAATCATAATCATACAATTACAGTCATACATCACAATCATACAATCACAATCATACAATCGCAATCATACAATCACAATCATACAATCGCAATCATACAATTACAATCTCCCAAATACAATCTCCCAAATACAATCTCCCAAATACAATCTCCCAAATACAATCACACAATCACAATCATACAATCGCAATCATACAATCACAATCACACAATCGCAATCATACAATTACGATCTCCCAAATACAATCTCCCAAATACAATCATACAATCACAATCACACAATCACAATCATACAATCACAATCATACAATCACAATCATACAATCACAATTATGCAATCACAATCATACAATCGCATTCATACAATCGCAATCATACAATCACAATCATACAGTCATAATCATACAATTACAGTCATACATCACAATCATACAATCACAATCATAGAATCGCAATCATACAATCACAATCATACAATCGCAATCATACAATTACAATCTCCCAAATACAATCTCCCAAATACAATCAAACAATCACAATCATACAATCACAATCATACAATCACAATCATACAATCACAATCATACAATCACAATCATACTATCACAATCGTACAATCACAATCGCACAACCACAATCAGACAATCACAATCATACAATCACAATCATACAATCACAATCATACAATCACAATCATACAATCACAATCATACAATCACAATCATACAATCACAATCATACTTTCACAATCATACAATCATAATCATACTATCACAATCATACAATCACAATCATACAATCACAATCATGCAATCACAATCATACAATCACAATCATACAATCATAATCATACAATCACAATCATACAATCACAATCATACAATCACAATCATACAATCACGATCATACAATCGCAAGCATACAATCACAATCATACAATCTCAATCATACAATCACAATCATTCAATCATAATAATACAATTACAATCATACATCACAATCATAAAATCGCAATCATACAATCACAATCATACAATCGCAATCATACAATTACAATCTCCCAAATACAATCTCCCAAATACAATCTCCCAAATACAATCATACAATCACAATCATACAATCACAATCATACAATCACAATCATACTTTCACAATCATACAATCACAATCATACAATCACAATAATACAATCACAGTCATACAATCACAGTCATACAATCACAATCGTACTATCACAATCATACAATCACAATCATACAATCACAATCATACAATCACAATCATACAATCACAATTATGCAATCACAATCATACAATCGCATTCATACAATCGCAATCATACAATCACAATCATACAATCATAATCATACAATTACAGTCATACATCACAATCATACAATCACAATCATACAATCGCAATCATACAATCACAATCATACAATCGCAATCATACAATTACAATCTCCCAAATACAATCTCCCAAATACAATCTCCCAAATACAATCTCCCAAATACAATCACACAATCACAATCATACAATCGCAATCATACAATCACAATCATACAATCGCAATCATACAATTACGATCTCCCAAATACAATCTCCCAAATACAATCATACAATCACAATCACACAATCACAATCATACAATCACAATCATACAATCACAATCATACAATCACAATTATGCAATCACAATCATACAATCGCATTCATACAATCGCAATCATACAATCACAATCATACAGTCATAATCATACAATTACAGTCATACATCACAATCATACAATCACAATCATACTTTCACAATCATACAATCACAATCATACAATCACAATCATACAATCACAATCATACAATCACAATCATACAATCACAATCATACAATCACAATCATACAATCACAATCATACTTTCACAATCATACAATCATAATCATACTATCACAATCATACAATCACAATCATACAATCACAATCATGCAATCACAATCATACAATCACAATCATACAATCATAATCATACAATCACAATCATACAATCACAATCATACAATCACAATCATACAATCACGATCATACAATCGCAAGCATACAATCACAATCATACAATCTCAATCATACAATCACAATCATTCAATCATAATAATACAATTACAATCATACATCACAATCATACAATCGCAATCATACAATCACAATCATACAATCGCAATCATACAATTACAATCTCCCAAATACAATCTCCCAAATACAATCTCCCAAATACAATCCCCCAAATACAATCATACAATCACAATCATACAATCACAATCATACAATCACAATCATAAAATCACAATCATACAATCACAATCATACAATCACAATCATACAATCACAATCATACAATCACAATCATACAATCACAATCATACAATCGCAATCATACTTTCACAATCATACAATCACAATCATACAATCACAATCATACAATCACAGTCATACAATCACAGTCATACAATCACAATCGTACTATCACAATCATACAATCACAATCATACAATCACAATCATACAATCACAATCATACAATCACAATCATACAATCACAATCATACAATCACAAAAATACAATCATAATCATACAATCACAATCATACAATCGCAATCATACAATCACAATCATACAATCATAATCATACATTCAAAATCATGCAATCGCAATCATACAATCACAATCATGCAATCACAATCATACAATCAGAATCATACAATCACAATCATTCAATAACAATCGTACAATCACAATCGTACAATCACAATCGCACAACCACAATCAGACAATCACACTCATACAATCACAATCATACAATCACAATCATACAATCACAATCATACAATCATAATCATACAATCACAATCATACAATCACAATCATACAATCACAATCATGCAATCGCAAGCATACAATCACAATCATACAATCTCAATCATACAATCACAATCATACAATCATAATCATACAATTACAATCATACATCACAATCATACAATCACAATCATACAATCGCAATCATACAATCACAATCATACAATCGCAATCATACAATTACAATCTCCCAAATACAATCTGCGAAATACAATCTCCCAAATACAATCTCTCAACTACAATCTCCCAAATACAATCATACAATCACAATCATACAATCACAATCATACAATCATAATCATACATTCAAAGTCATGCAATCACAATCATACAATCACAATCATGCAATCACAATCATACAATCACAATCATACAATCGCAATCATACAATTACAATCTCCCAAATACAATCTCCCAAATACAATCTCCCAAATACAATCATACAGTCACAATCATACAGTCACAATCATACAATCACAATCATACAATCACAATCATACTATCACAATCATACAATCACAATCATACAATCACAATCATACAATCACAATCATACAATCACAATCATACAATCACAATCATACAATCACAATCATACAATCACAATCATACAATCACAATCATACAATCACAATCATACATTCAAAATCATGCAATCACAATCATACAATCACAATCATGCAATCACAATCATACAATCTTAATCATACAATCACAATCATTCAATCACAATCGTACAATCACAATCGTACAATATCAATCGCTCAACCACAATCACACAATCACACTCATACAATCACAATCATACAATCACAATCATACAATCACAATCATGTAATCACAATCATACAATCGCAATCATACAATTACAATATCCCAAATACAATATCCCAAATACAATCAAACAATCACAATCATACAATCACAATCATACAATCACAATCATACAATCACAATCATACAATCACAATCGTACAATCACAATCGTACATTCACAATCATACAATCACAATCATACAATCACAATCATACAATCACAATCATACAATCACAATCATACAATCACAATCATACAATCACAATCATACAATCACATTCATACAATCGCAAGCATACAATAACAATCATACAATCTCAATCATACAATCACAATCATACAATCATAATCATACAATTACATTCATACATCACAATCATACAACCGCAATCATACAATTACAATCTCCCAAATACAGTCTCCCAGATACAATCATAAAATCACAATCATACAATCACAATCATACAATCATAATCATACAATTACAATCATACATCACAATCATACAATCACAATCATACAATCGCAATCATACAATCACAATTATACAATCGCAATCATACAATTACAATCTCCCAAATACAATCTCCCAAATACAATCTCCCAAATACAATCATACAATCACAATCATACAATCACAATCATACAATCACAATCATACAATCACAATCATACTACCACAATCATACTATCACAATCATACAATCACAATCATACAATCACAATCATACAATCACAATCATACAATCACAATCATACAATCGCAATCATACAATCACAATCATACAATCGCAATCATACAATTACAATCTCCCAAATACAATCTCCCAAATACAATCAAACAATCACAATCATACAATCACAATCATACAATCACAATCATACAATCACAATCATACAATCACAATCATACTATCACAATCGTACAATCACAATCGCACAACCACAATCAGACAATCACAATCATACAATCACAATCATACAATCACAATCATACAATCACAATCATACAATCACAATCATACAATCACAATCATACAATCACAATCATACAATCACAATCATACAATCACAATCATACAATCACAATCATACAATCACAATCATACAATCACAATCATACAATCACAATCATACAATCACAATCATTCAATCATAATAATACAATTACAATCATACATCACAATCATACAATCGCAATCATACAATCACAATTATACAATCGCAATCATACAATTACAATCTCCCAAATACAATCTCCCAAATACAATCTCCCAAATACAATCATACAATCACAATCATACAATCACAATCATACAATCACAATCATACAATCACAATCATACTACCACAATCATACTATCACAAACATACAATCACAATCATACAATCACAATCATACAATCACAATCATAAAATCACAATCATACAATCGCAATCATACAATCACAATCATACAATCGCAATCATACAATTACAATCTCCCAAATACAATCTCCCAAATACAATCAAACAATCACAATCATACAATCACAATCATACAATCACAATCATACAATCACAATCATACAATCACAATCATACTATCACAATCATACAATCACAATCATACAATCACAATCATGCAATCACAATCATACAATCACAATCATACAATCATAAACATACAACCACAATCATACAATCACAATCATACAATCACAATCATACAATCACGATCATACAATCGCAAGCATACAATCACAATCATACAATCTCAATCATACAATCACAATCATTCAATCATAATAATACAATTACAATCATACATCACAATCATACAATCGCAATCATACAATCACAATCATACAATCGCAATCATACAATTACAATCTCCCAAATACAATCTCCCAAATACAATCTCCCAAATACAATCTCCCAAATACAATCATACAATCACAATCATACAATCACAATCATACAATCACAATCATACAATCACAATCATAAAATCACAATTATACAATCACAATCATACAATCACAATCATACAATCACAATCATACAATCACAATCATACAATCACCATCATACAATCACAATCATACAATCACAATCATACTTTCACAATCATACAATCACAATCATACAATCACAATCATACAATCACAGTCATACAATCACAATCATACAATCACAATCATACAATCACAAAAATACAATCATAATCATACAATCACAATCATACAATCGCAATCATACAATCACAATCATACAATCATAATCATACATTCAAAATCATGCAATCGCAATCATACAATCACAATCATGCAATCACAATCATACAATCAGAATCATACAATCACAATCATTCAATAACAATCGTACAATCACAATCGTACAATCACAATCGCACAACCACAATCAGACAATCACACTCATACAATCACAATCATACAATCACAATCATACAATCACAATCATACCATCACAATCATACTTTCACAATCATACAATCACAATCATACGATCACAATCATACAATCGCAATCATACAATCACAATCATACAATCGCAATCATACAATTACAATCTCCCAAATACAATCTGCGAAATACAATCTCCCAAATACAATCTCCCAAATACAATCATACAGTCACAATCATACAGTCACAATCATACAATCACAATCATACAATCACAATCATACTATCACAATCATACAATCACAATCATACAATCACAATCATACAATCACAATCATACAATCACAATCATACAATCACAATCATACAATCACAATCATACAATCACAATCATACAATCACAATCATACATTCAAAATCATGCAATCACAATCATACAATCACAATCATGCAATCACAATCATACAATCTTAATCATACAATCACAATCATTCAATCACAATCGTACAATCACAGTCGTACAATATCAATCGCACAACCACAATCACACAATCACACTCATACAATCACAATCATACAATCACAATCATACAATCACAATCATGTAATCACAATCATACAATCGCAATCATACAATTACAATATCCCAAATACAATATCCCAAATACAATCAAACAATCACAATCATACAATCACAATCATACAATCACAATCATACAATCACAATCATACAATCACAATCGTACAATCACAATCGTACATTCACAATCATACAATCACAATCATACAATCACAATCATACAATCACAATCATACAATCACAATCATACAATCACAATCATACAATCACAATCATACAATCACATTCATACAATCGCAAGCATACAATAACAATCATACAATCTCAATCATACAATCACAATCATACAATCATAATCATACAATTACATTCATACATCACAATCATACAACCGCAATCATACAATTACAATCTCCCAAATACAGTCTCCCAGATACAATCATAAAATCACAATCATACAATCACAATCATACAATCATAATCATACAATTACAATCATACATCACAATCATACAATCACAATCATACAATCGCAATCATACAATCACAATTATACAATCGCAATCATACAATTACAATCTCCCAAATACAATCTCCCAAATACAATCTCCCAAATACAATCATACAATCACAATCATACAATCACAATCATACAATCACAATCATACAATCACAATCATACTACCACAATCATACTATCACAATCATACAATCACAATCATACAATCACAATCATACAATCACAATCATACAATCACAATCATACAATCGCAATCATACAATCACAATCATACAATCGCAATCATACAATTACAATCTCCCAAATACAATCTCCCAAATACAATCAAACAATCACAATCATACAATCACAATCATACAATCACAATCATACAATCACAATCATACAATCACAATCATACTATCACAATCGTACAATCACAATCGCACAACCACAATCAGACAATCACAATCATACAATCACAATCATACAATCACAATCATACAATCACAATCATACAATCACAATCATACAATCACAATCATACAATCACAATCATACAATCACAATCATACAATCACAATCATACAATCACAATCATACAATCACAATCATACAATCACAATCATACAATCACAATCATTCAATCATAATAATACAATTACAATCATACATCACAATCATACAATCGCAATCATACAATCACAATTATACAATCGCAATCATACAATTACAATCTCCCAAATACAATCTCCCAAATACAATCTCCCAAATACAATCATACAATCACAATCATACAATCACAATCATACAATCACAATCATACAATCACAATCATACTACCACAATCATACTATCACAATCATACAATCACAATCATACAATCACAATCATACAATCACAATCATAAAATCACAATCATACAATCGCAATCATACAATCACAATCATACAATCGCAATCATACAATTACAATCTCCCAAATACAATCTCCCAAATACAATCAAACAATCACAATCATACAATCACAATCATACAATCACAATCATACAATCACAATCATACAATCACAATCATACTATCACAATCATACAATCACAATCATACAATCACAATCATGCAATCACAATCATACAATCACAATCATACAATCACAATCATACAATCACAATCATACAATCACAATCATAAAATCACAATTATACAATCACAATCATACAATCACAATCATACAATCACAATCATACAATCACAATCATACAATCACCATCATACAATCACAATCATACAATCACAATCATACTTTCACAATCATACAATCACAATCATACAATCACAATCATACAATCACAATCATACAATCGCAAGCATACAATAACAATCATACAATCTCAATCATACAATCACAATCATACAATCATAATCATACAATTACATTCATACATCACAATCATACAACCGCAATCATACAATTACAATCTCCCAAATACAGTCTCCCAGATACAATCATAATATCACAATCATACAATCACAATCATACAATCATAATCATACAATTACAATCATACATCACAATCATACAATCACAATCATACAATCACAATCATACAATCACAATCATACAATCACAATCATTCAATCATAATAATACAATTACAATCATACATCACAATCATACAATCGCAATCATACAATCACAATTATACAATCGCAATCATACAATTACAATCTCCCAAATACAATCTCCCAAATACAATCTCCCAAATACAATCATACAATCACAATCATACAATCACAATCATACAATCACAATCATACAATCACAATCATACTACCACAATCATACTATCACAATCATACAATCACAATCATACAATCACAATCATACAATCACAATCATAAAATCACAATCATACAATCGCAATCATACAATCACAATCATACAATCGCAATCATACAATTACAATCTCCCAAATACAATCTCCCAAATACAATCAAACAATCACAATCATACAATCACAATCATACAATCACAATCATACAATCACAATCATACAATCACAATCATACTATCACAATCATACAATCACAATCATACAATCACAATCATGCAATCACAATCATACAATCACAATCATACAATCATAAACATACAACCACAATCATACAATCACAATCATACAATCACAATCATACAATCACGATCATACAATCGCAAGCATACAATCACAATCATACAATCTCAATCATACAATCACAATCATTCAATCATAATAATACAATTACAATCATACATCACAATCATACAATCGCAATCATACAATCACAATCATACAATCGCAATCATACAATTACAATCTCCCAAATACAATCTCCCAAATACAATCTCCCAAATACAATCTCCCAAATACAATCATACAATCACAATCATACAATCACAATCATACAATCACAATCATACAATCACAATCATAAAATCACAATTATACAATCACAATCATACAATCACAATCATACAATCACAATCATACAATCACAATCATACAATCACCATCATACAATCACAATCATACAATCACAATCATACTTTCACAATCATACAATCACAATCATACAATCACAATCATACAATCACAGTCATACAATCACAATCATACAATCACAATCATACAATCACAAAAATACAATCATAATCATACAATCACAATCATACAATCGCAATCATACAATCACAATCATACAATCATAATCATACATTCAAAATCATGCAATCGCAATCATGCAATCACAATCATGCAATCACAATCATACAATCAGAATCATACAATCACAATCATTCAATAACAATCGTACAATCACAATCGTACAATCACAATCGCACAACCACAATCAGACAATCACACTCATACAATCACAATCATACAATCACAATCATACAATCACAATCATACCATCACAATCATACTTTCACAATCATACAATCACAATCATACGATCGCAATCATACAATCACAATCATACCATCACAATCATACAATCACAATCATACAATCATAATCATACAATTACAATCATACATCACAATCATACAATCACAATCATACAATCGCAATCATACAATCACAATCATACAATCGCAATCATACAATTACAATCTCCCAAATACAATCTCCCAAATACAATCTCCCAGATACAATCATACAATCACAATTATACAATCACAATCATACAATCATAATCATACAATTACAATCATACATCACAATCATACAATCACAATCATACAATCGCAATCATACAATCACAATTATACAATCGCAATCATACAATTACAATCTCCCAAATACAATCTCCCAAATACAATCTCCCAAATACAATCATACAATCACAATCATACAATCACAATCATACTACCACAATCATACGATCACAATCATATAATCACAATCATACAATCACAATCATACAATCACAATCATACAATCACAATCATACAATCGCAATCATACATTCAAAATCATGCAATCGCAATCATACAATCACAATCATGCAATCACAATCATACAATCAGAATCATACAATCACAATCATTCAATAACAATCGTACAATCACAATCGTACAATCACAATCGCACAACCACAATCAGACAATCACACTCATACAATCACAATCATACAATCACAATCATACAATCACAATCATACCATCACAATCATACTTTAACATTCATACCATCACAATCATACTTTAACAATCATACAATCACAATCATACAATCACAGTCATACAATCACAATCATACAATCACAATCATACAATCACAATCATACAATCACAATCATACAATCACAATCATACAATCACAATCATACTTTCACAATCATACAATCACAATCATACAATCACAATCATACAATCACAGTCATACAATCACAGTCGTACTATCACAATCGTACTATCACAATCATACAATCACAATCATACTACCGCAATCATACTATCGCAATCATATAATCACAATCATACAATCACAATCATACAATCACAATCATACAATCGCAATCATGCAATCACAATCATACAATCACAATCATGCAATCACAATCATACAATCAGAATCATACAATCACAATCATTCAATAACAATCGTACAATCACAATCGTACAATCACAATCGTACAATCACAATCGCACAACCACAATCAGACAATCACAATCATACAATCACAATCATACAATCACAATCATAAAATCACAATCATACAATCGCAATCATACAATCACAATCATACAATCGCAATCATACAATTACAATCTCCCAAATACAATCTCCCAAATACAATCAAACAATCACAATCATACAATCACAATCATACAATCACAATCATACAATCACAATCATACAATCACAATCATACTATCACAATCATACAATCACAATCATACAATCACAATCATGCAATCACAATCATACAATCACAATCATACAATCATAAACATACAACCACAATCATACAATCACAATCATACAATCACAATCATACAATCACGATCATACAATCGCAAGCATACAATCACAATCATACAATCTCAATCATACAATCACAATCATTCAATCATAATAATACAATTACAATCATACATCACAATCATACAATCGCAATCATACAATCACAATCATACAATCGCAATCATACAATTACAATCTCCCAAATACAATCTCCCAAATACAATCTCCCAAATACAATCTCCCAAATACAATCATACAATCACAATCATACAATCACAATCATACAATCACAATCATACAATCACAATCATAAAATCACAATTATACAATCACAATCATACAATCACAATCATACAATCACAATCATACAATCACAATCATACAATCACCATCATACAATCACAATCATACAATCACAATCATACTTTCACAATCATACAATCACAATCATACAATCACAATCATACAATCACAGTCATACAATCACAATCATACAATCACAATCATACAATCACAAAAATACAATCATAATCATACAATCACAATCATACAATCGCAATCATACAATCACAATCATACAATCATAATCATACATTCAAAATCATGCAATCGCAATCATACAATCACAATCATGCAATCACAATCATACAATCAGAATCATACAATCACAATCATTCAATAACAATCGTACAATCACAATCGTACAATCACAATCGCACAACCACAATCAGACAATCACACTCATACAATCACAATCATACAATCACAATCATACAATCACAATCATACCATCACAATCATACTTTCACAATCATACAATCACAATCATACGATCGCAATCATACAATCACAATCATACCATCACAATCATACAATCACAATCATACAATCATAATCATACAATTACAATCATACATCACAATCATACAATCACAATCATACAATCGCAATCATACAATCACAATCATACAATCGCAATCATACAATTACAATCTCCCAAATACAATCTCCCAAATACAATCTCCCAGATACAATCATACAATCACAATTATACAATCACAATCATACAATCATAATCATACAATTACAATCATACATCACAATCATACAATCACAATCATACAATCGCAATCATACAATCACAATTATACAATCGCAATCATACAATTACAATCTCCCAAATACAATCTCCCAAATACAATCTCCCAAATACAATCATACAATCACAATCATACAATCACAATCATACTACCACAATCATACGATCACAATCATATAATCACAATCATACAATCACAATCATACAATCACAATCATACAATCACAATCATACAATCGCAATCATACATTCAAAATCATGCAATCGCAATCATACAATCACAATCATGCAATCACAATCATACAATCAGAATCATACAATCACAATCATTCAATAACAATCGTACAATCACAATCGTACAATCACAATCGCACAACCACAATCAGACAATCACACTCATACAATCACAATCATACAATCACAATCATACAATCACAATCATACCATCACAATCATACTTTAACATTCATACCATCACAATCATACTTTAACAATCATACAATCACAATCATACAATCACAGTCATACAATCACAATCATACAATCACAATCATACAATCACAATCATACAATCACAATCATACAATCACAATCATACAATCACAATCATACTTTCACAATCATACAATCACAATCATACAATCACAATCATACAATCACAGTCATACAATCACAGTCGTACTATCACAATCGTACTATCACAATCATACAATCACAATCATACTACCGCAATCATACTATCGCAATCATATAATCACAATCATACAATCACAATCATACAATCACAATCATACAATCGCAATCATGCAATCACAATCATACAATCACAATCATGCAATCACAATCATACAATCAGAATCATACAATCACAATCATTCAATAACAATCGTACAATCACAATCGTACAATCACAATCGTACAATCACAATCGCACAACCACAATCAGACAATCACACTTATACAATCACAATCATACAATCACAATCATACAATCACAATCATACCATCACAATCATACTTTAACAATCATACCATCACAATCATACTTTAACAATCATACAATCACAATCATACAATCACAGTCATACAATCACAATCATACAATCACAATCATACTATCACAATCATACAATCACAATCATACAATCACAATCATACCATCACAATCATACTTTAACAATCATACCATCACAATCATACTTTAACAATCATACAATCACAATCATACAATCGCAATCATACAATCACAATCATACAATCGCAATCATACAATTACAATCTCCCAAATACAATCAAACAATCACAATCGTACAATCACAATCGCACAACCACAATCAGACAATCACAATCATACAATCGCAATCATACAATGGCAATCATACAATTACAATATCCCAAATACAATCTCGCAAATACAGTCATACAGTCACAATCACACAATCACAATCATACAATCATAATCATACAATTACAATCATACATCACAATCATACAATCACAATCATACTATCACAATCATACAATCACAATCATACAATCACAATCATACAATCACAATCACACAATCACAAATCATACAATCATAATCATACAATCACAATCATACAATCGCAATCATACAATTACAATCTCCCAAATACAATCAAACAATCACAATCGTACAATCACAATCGCACAACCACAATCAGACAATCACAATCATACAATCGCAATCATACAATGGCAATCATACAATTACAATATCACAAATACAATCTCGCAAATACAGTCATACAGTCACAATCACACAATCACAATCATACAATCATAATCATACAATTACAATCATACATCACAATCATACAATCACAATCATACTATCACAATCATACAATCACAATCATACAATCACAATCATACAATCACAATCATACAATCACAATCATACAATCATAATCATACAATCACAATCATACAATCACAATCATACAATCACGATCATACAATCGCAAGCATACAATCACAATCATACAATCTCAATCATACAATCTCAATCATACAATCACAATCATACAATCATAATAATACAATTACAATCATACATCACAATCATACAATCACAATCATACAATCGCAATCATACAATCACAATCATACAATCGCAATCATACAATTACAATCTCCCAAATACAATCTCCCAAATACAATCTCCCAAATACAATCATACAATCACAATCATACAATCACAATCATACTTTCACAATCATACAATCACAATCATACAATCACAATAATACAATCACAGTCATACAATCACAGTCATACAATCACAATCGTACTATCACAATCATACAATCACAATCATACAATCACAATCATACAATCACAATCATACAATCACAATTATGCAATCACAATCATACAATCGCATTCATACAATCGCAATCATACAATCACAATCATACAATCATAATCATACAATTACAGTCATACATCACAATCATACAATCACAATCATACAATCGCAATCATACAATCGCAATCATACAATCGCAATCATACAATTACAATCTCCCAAATACAATCTCCCAAATACAATCTCCCAAATACAATCTCCCAAATACAATCTCCCAAATACAATCACACAATCACAATCATACAATCGCAATCATACAATCACAATCATACAATCGCAATCATACAATTACGATCTCCCAAATACAATCTCCCAAATACAATCATACAATCACAATCACACAATCACAATCATACAATCACAATCATACAATCACAATCATACAATCACAATCATACAATCACAATTATGCAATCACAATCATACAATCGCATTCATACAATCGCAATCATACAATCACAATCATACAGTCATAATCATACAATTACAGTCATACATCACAATCATACAATCACAATCATAGAATCGCAATCATACAATCACAATCATACAATCGCAATCATACAATTACAATCTCCCAAATACAATCTCCCAAATACAATCAAACAATCACAATCATACAATCACAATCATACAATCACAATCATACAATCACAATCATACAATCACAATCATACTATCACAATCGTACAATCACAATCGCACAACCACAATCAGACAATCACAATCATACAATCACAATCATACAATCACAATCATACAATCACAATCATACAATCACAATCATACAATCACAATCATACAATCACAATCATACTTTCACAATCATACAATCATAATCATACTATCACAATCATACAATCACAATCATACAATCACAATCATGCAATCACAATCATACAATCACAATCATACAATCATAATCATACAATCACAATCATACAATCACAATCATACAATCACAATCATACAATCACGATCATACAATCGCAAGCATACAATCACAATCATACAATCTCAATCATACAATCACAATCATTCAATCATAATAATACAATTACAATCATACATCACAATCATACAATCGCAATCATACAATCACAATCATACAATCGCAATCATACAATTACAATCTCCCAAATACAATCTCCCAAATACAATCTCCCAAATACAATCATACAATCACAATCATACAATCACAATCATACTTTCACAATCATACAATCACAATCATACAATCACAATAATACAATCACAGTCATACAATCACAGTCATACAATCACAATCGTACTATCACAATCATACAATCACAATCATACAATCACAATCATACAATCACAATCATACAATCACAATTATGCAATCACAATCATACAATCGCATTCATACAATCGCAATCATACAATCACAATCATACAATCATAATCATACAATTACAGTCATACATCACAATCATACAATCACAATCATACAATCGCAATCATACAATCACAATCATACAATCGCAATCATACAATTACAATCTCCCAAATACAATCTCCCAAATACAATCTCCCAAATACAATCTCCCAAATACAATCACACAATCACAATCATACAATCGCAATCATACAATCACAATCATACAATCGCAATCATACAATTACGATCTCCCAAATACAATCTCCCAAATACAATCATACAATCACAATCACACAATCACAATCATACAATCACAATCATACAATCACAATCATACAATCACAATTATGCAATCACAATCATACAATCGCATTCATACAATCGCAATCATACAATCACAATCATACAGTCATAATCATACAATTACAGTCATACATCACAATCATACAATCACAATCATAGAATCGCAATCATACAATCACAATCATACAATCGCAATCATACAATTACAATCTCCCAAATACAATCTCCCAAATACAATCAAACAATCACAATCATACAATCACAATCATACAATCACAATCATACAATCACAATCATACAATCACAATCATACTATCACAATCGTACAATCACAATCGCACAACCACAATCAGACAATCACAATCATACAATCACAATCATACAATCACAATCATACAATCACAATCATACCATCACAATCATACTTTAACATTCATACCATCACAATCATACTTTAACAATCATACAATCACAATCATACAATCACAGTCATACAATCACAATCATACAATCACAATCATACAATCACAATCATACAATCACAATCATACAATCACAATCATACAATCACAATCATACTTTCACAATCATACAATCACAATCATACAATCACAATCATACAATCACAGTCATACAATCACAGTCGTACTATCACAATCGTACTATCACAATCATACAATCACAATCATACTACCGCAATCATACTATCGCAATCATATAATCACAATCATACAATCACAATCATACAATCACAATCATACAATCGCAATCATGCAATCACAATCATACAATCACAATCATGCAATCACAATCATACAATCAGAATCATACAATCACAATCATTCAATAACAATCGTACAATCACAATCGTACAATCACAATCGTACAATCACAATCGCACAACCACAATCAGACAATCACACTTATACAATCACAATCATACAATCACAATCATACAATCACAATCATACCATCACAATCATACTTTAACAATCATACCATCACAATCATACTTTAACAATCATACAATCACAATCATACAATCACAGTCATACAACCACAATCATACAATCACAATCATACTATCACAATCATACAATCACAATCATACAATCACAATCATACCATCACAATCATACTTTAACAATCATACCATCACAATCATACTTTAACAATCATACAATCACAATCATACAATCGCAATCATACAATCACAATCATACAATCGCAATCATACAATTACAATCTCCCAAATACAATCAAACAATCACAATCGTACAATCACAATCGCACAACCACAATCAGACAATCACAATCATACAATCGCAATCATACAATGGCAATCATACAATTACAATATCCCAAATACAATCTCGCAAATACAGTCATACAGTCACAATCACACAATCACAATCATACAATCATAATCATACAATTACAATCATACATCACAATCATACAATCACAATCATACTATCACAATCATACAATCACAATCATACAATCACAATCATACAATCACAATCATACAATCACAAATCATACAATCATAATCATACAATCACAATCATACAATCGCAATCATACAATTACAATCTCCCAAATACAATCAAACAATCACAATCGTACAATCACAATCGCACAACCACAATCAGACAATCACAATCATACAATCGCAATCATACAATGGCAATCATACAATTACAATATCCCAAATACAATCTCGCAAATACAGTCATACAGTCACAATCACACAATCACAATCATACAATCATAATCATACAATTACAATCATACATCACAATCATACAATCACAATCATACTATCACAATCATACAATCACAATCATACAATCACAATCATACAATCACAATCATACAATCACAATCATACAATCATAATCATACAATCACAATCATACAATCACAATCATACAATCACGATCATACAATCGCAAGCATACAATCACAATCATACAATCTCAATCATACAATCTCAATCATACAATCACAATCATACAATCATAATAATACAATTACAATCATACATCACAATCATACAATCACAATCATACAATCGCAATCATACAATCACAATCATACAATCGCAATCATACAATTACAATCTCCCAAATACAATCTCCCAAATACAATCTCCCAAATACAATCATACAATCACAATCATACAATCACAATCATACTTTCACAATCATACAATCACAATCATACAATCACAATAATACAATCACAGTCATACAATCACAGTCATACAATCACAATCGTACTATCACAATCATACAATCACAATCATACAATCACAATCATACAATCACAATCATACAATCACAATTATGCAATCACAATCATACAATCGCATTCATACAATCGCAATCATACAATCACAATCATACAATCATAATCATACAATTACAGTCATACATCACAATCATACAATCACAATCATACAATCGCAATCATACAATCGCAATCATACAATCGCAATCATACAATTACAATCTCCCAAATACAATCTCCCAAATACAATCTCCCAAATACAATCTCCCAAATACAATCACACAATCACAATCATACAATCGCAATCATACAATCACAATCATACAATCGCAATCATACAATTACGATCTCCCAAATACAATCTCCCAAATACAATCATACAATCACAATCACACAATCACAATCATACAATCACAATCATACAATCACAATCATACAATCACAATTATGCAATCACAATCATACAATCGCATTCATACAATCGCAATCATACAATCACAATCATACAGTCATAATCATACAATTACAGTCATACATCACAATCATACAATCACAATCATAGAATCGCAATCATACAATCACAATCATACAATCGCAATCATACAATTACAATCTCCCAAATACAATCTCCCAAATACAATCAAACAATCACAATCATACAATCACAATCATACAATCACAATCATACAATCACAATCATACAATCACAATCATACTATCACAATCGTACAATCACAATCGCACAACCACAATCAGACAATCACAATCATACAATCACAATCATACAATCACAATCATACAATCACAATCATACAATCACAATCATACAATCACAATCATACAATCACAATCATACTTTCACAATCATACAATCATAATCATACTATCACAATCATACAATCACAATCATACAATCACAATCATGCAATCACAATCATACAATCACAATCATACAATCATAATCATACAATCACAATCATACAATCACAATCATACAATCACAATCATACAATCACGATCATACAATCGCAAGCATACAATCACAATCATACAATCTCAATCATACAATCACAATCATTCAATCATAATAATACAATTACAATCATACATCACAATCATACAATCGCAATCATACAATCACAATCATACAATCGCAATCATACAATTACAATCTCCCAAATACAATCTCCCAAATACAATCTCCCAAATACAATCATACAATCACAATCATACAATCACAATCATACTTTCACAATCATACAATCACAATCATACAATCACAATAATACAATCACAGTCATACAATCACAGTCATACAATCACAATCGTACTATCACAATCATACAATCACAATCATACAATCACAATCATACAATCACAATCATACAATCACAATTATGCAATCACAATCATACAATCGCATTCATACAATCGCAATCATACAATCACAATCATACAATCATAATCATACAATTACAGTCATACATCACAATCATACAATCACAATCATACAATCGCAATCATACAATCACAATCATACAATCGCAATCATACAATTACAATCTCCCAAATACAATCTCCCAAATACAATCTCCCAAATACAATCTCCCAAATACAATCACACAATCACAATCATACAATCGCAATCATACAATCACAATCATACAATCGCAATCATACAATTACGATCTCCCAAATACAATCTCCCAAATACAATCATACAATCACAATCACACAATCACAATCATACAATCACAATCATACAATCACAATCATACAATCACAATTATGCAATCACAATCATACAATCGCATTCATACAATCGCAATCATACAATCACAATCATACAGTCATAATCATACAATTACAGTCATACATCACAATCATACAATCACAATCATAGAATCGCAATCATACAATCACAATCATACAATCGCAATCATACAATTACAATCTCCCAAATACAATCTCCCAAATACAATCAAACAATCACAATCATACAATCACAATCATACAATCACAATCATACAATCACAATCATACAATCACAATCATACTATCACAATCGTACAATCACAATCGCACAACCACAATCAGACAATCACAATCATACAATCACAATCATACAATCACAATCATACAATCACAATCATACAATCACAATCATACAATCACAATCATACAATCACAATCATACAATCACAATCATACAATCACAATCATACTTTCACAATCATACAATCATAATCATACTATCACAATCATACAATCACAATCATACAATCACAATCATGCAATCACAATCATACAATCACAATCATACAATCATAATCATACAATCACAATCATACAATCACAATCATACAATCACAATCATACAATCACGATCATACAATCGCAAGCATACAATCACAATCATACAATCTCAATCATACAATCACAATCATTCAATCATAATAATACAATTACAATCATACATCACAATCATACAATCGCAATCATACAATCACAATCATACAATCGCAATCATACAATTACAATCTCCCAAATACAATCTCCCAAATACAATCTCCCAAATACAATCCCCCAAATACAATCATACAATCACAATCATACAATCACAATCATACAATCACAATCATAAAATCACAATCATACATTCACAATCATACAATCACAATCATACAATCACAATCATACAATCACAATCATACAATCACAATCATACAATCACAATCATACAATCACAATCATACAATCACAATCATACTTTCACAATCATACAATCACAATCATACAATCACAATCATACAATCACAGTCATACAATCACAGTCATACAATCACAATCGTACTATCACAATCATACAATCACAATCATACAATCACAATCATACAATCACAATCATACAATCACAATCATACAATCACAATCATACAATCACAATCATACAATCACAAAAATACAATCATAATCATACAATCACAATCATACAATCGCAATCATACAATCACAATCATACAATCATAATCATACATTCAAAATCATGCAATCGCAATCATACAATCACAATCATGCAATCACAATCATACAATCAGAATCATACAATCACAATCATTCAATAACAATCGTACAATCACAATCGTACAATCACAATCGCACAACCACAATCAGACAATCACACTCATACAATCACAATCATACAATCACAATCATACAATCACAATCATACAATCATAATCATACAATCACAATCATACAATCACAATCATACAATCACAATCATGCAATCGCAAGCATACAATCACAATCATACAATCTCAATCATACAATCACAATCATACAATCATAATCATACAATTACAATCATACATCACAATCATACAATCACAATCATACAATCGCAATCATACAATCACAATCATACAATCGCAATCATACAATTACAATCTCCCAAATACAATCTGCGAAATACAATCTCCCAAATACAATCTCTCAACTACAATCTCCCAAATACAATCATACAATCACAATCATACAATCACAATCATACAATCATAATCATACATTCAAAGTCATGCAATCACAATCATACAATCACAATCATGCAATCACAATCATACAATCACAATCATACAATCGCAATCATACAATTACAATCTCCCAAATACAATCTCCCAAATACAATCTCCCAAATACAATCTCCCAAATACAATCATACAGTCACAATCATACAGTCACAATCATACAATCACAATCATACAATCACAATCATACTATCACAATCATACAATCACAATCATACAATCACAATCATACAATCACAATCATACAATCACAATCATACAATCACAATCATACAATCACAATCATACAATCACAATCATACAATCACAATCACACAATCACAATCATACAATCACAATCATACATTCAAAATCATGCAATCACAATCATACAATCACAATCATGCAATCACAATCATACAATCTTAATCATACAATCACAATCATTCAATCACAATCGTACAATCACAATCGTACAATATCAATCGCACAACCACAATCACACAATCACACTCATACAATCACAATCATACAATCACAATCATACAATCACAATCATGTAATCACAATCATACAATCGCAATCATACAATTACAATATCCCAAATACAATATCCCAAATACAATCAAACAATCACAATCATACAATCACAATCATACAATCACAATCATACAATCACAATCATACAATCACAATCGTACAATCACAATCGTACATTCACAATCATACAATCACAATCATACAATCACAATCATACAATCACAATCATACAATCACAATCATACAATCACAATCATACAATCACAATCATACAATCACATTCATACAATCGCAAGCATACAATAACAATCATACAATCTCAATCATACATCACAATCATACAATCACAATCATACAATCGCAATCATACAATCACAATTATACAATCGCAATCATACAATTACAATCTCCCAAATACAATCTCCCAAATACAATCTCCCAAATACAATCATACAATCACAATCATACAATCACAATCATACAATCACAATCATACAATCACAATCATACTACCACAATCATACTATCACAATCATACAATCACAATCATACAATCACAATCATACAATCACAATCATACAATCACAATCATACAATCGCAATCATACAATCACAATCATACAATCGCAATCATACAATTACAATCTCCCAAATACAATCTCCCAAATACAATCAAACAATCACAATCATACAATCACAATCATACAATCACAATCATACAATCACAATCATACAATCACAATCATACTATCACAATCGTACAATCACAATCGCACAACCACAATCAGACAATCACAATCATACAATCACAATCATACAATCACAATCATACAATCACAATCATACAATCACAATCATACAATCACAATCATACAATCACAATCATACAATCACAATCATACAATCACAATCATACAATCACAATCATACAATCACAATCATACAATCACAATCATTCAATCATAATAATACAATTACAATCATACATCACAATCATACAATCGCAATCATACAATCACAATTATACAATCGCAATCATACAATTACAATCTCCCAAATACAATCTCCCAAATACAATCTCCCAAATACAATCATACAATCACAATCATACAATCACAATCATACAATCACAATCATACAATCACAATCATACTACCACAATCATACTATCACAATCATACAATCACAATCATACAATCACAATCATACAATCACAATCATAAAATCACAATCATACAATCGCAATCATACAATCACAATCATACAATCGCAATCATACAATTACAATCTCCCAAATACAATCTCCCAAATACAATCAAACAATCACAATCATACAATCACAATCATACAATCACAATCATACAATCACAATCATACAATCACAATCATACTATCACAATCATACAATCACAATCATACAATCACAATCGTACAATCACAATCGTACATTCACAATCATACAATCACAATCATACAATCACAATCATACAATCACAATCATACAATCACAATCATACAATCACAATCATACAATCACATTCATACAATCGCAAGCATACAATAACAATCATACAATCTCAATCGTACATCACAATCATACAATCACAATCATACAATCGCAATCATACAATCACAATTATACAATCGCAATCATACAATTACAATCTCCCAAATACAATCTCCCAAATACAATCTCCCAAATACAATCATACAATCACAATCATACAATCACAATCATACAATCACAATCATACAATCACAATCATACTACCACAATCATACTATCACAATCATACAATCACAATCATACAATCACAATCATACAATCACAATCATACAATCACAATCATACAATCGCAATCATACAATCACAATCATACAATCGCAATCATACAATTACAATCTCCCAAATACAATCTCCCAAATACAATCAAACAATCACAATCATACAATCACAATCATACAATTACAATCTCCCAAATACAATCTCCCAAATACAATCTCCCAAATACAATCTCCCAAATACAATCATACAATCACAATCATACAATCACAATCATACAATCACAATCATACAATCACAATCATAAAATCACAATTATACAATCACAATCATACAATCACAATCATACAATCACAATCATACAATCACAATCATACAATCACCATCATACAATCACAATCATACAATCACAATCATACTTTCACAATCATACAATCACAATCATACAATCACAATCATACAATCACAGTCATACAATCACAATCATACAATCACAATCATACAATCACAAAAATACAATCATAATCATACAATCACAATCATACAATCGCAATCATACAATCACAATCATACAATCATAATCATACATTCAAAATCATGTAATCGCAATCATACAATCACAATCATGCAATCACAATCATACAATCAGAATCATACAATCACAATCATTCAATAACAATCGTACAATCACAATCGTACAATCACAATCGCACAACCACAATCAGACAATCACACTCATACAATCACAATCATACAATCACAATCATACAATCACAATCATACCATCACAATCATACTTTCACAATCATACAATCACAATCATACGATCGCAATCATACAATCACAATCATACCATCACAATCATACAATCACAATCATACAATCATAATCATACAATTACAATCATACATCACAATCATACAATCACAATCATACAATCGCAATCATACAATCACAATCATACAATCGCAATCATACAATTACAATCTCCCAAATACAATCTCCCAAATACAATCTCCCAGATACAATCATACAATCACAATTATACAATCACAATCATACAATCATAATCATACAATTACAATCATACATCACAATCATACAATCACAATCATACAATCGCAATCATACAATCACAATTATACAATCGCAATCATACAATTACAATCTCCCAAATACAATCTCCCAAATACAATCTCCCAAATACAATCATACAATCACAATCATACAATCACAATCATACTACCACAATCATACGATCACAATCATATAATCACAATCATACAATCACAATCATACAATCACAATCATACAATCACAATCATACAATCGCAATCATACATTCAAAATCATGCAATCGCAATCATACAATCACAATCATGCAATCACAATCATACAATCAGAATCATACAATCACAATCATTCAATAACAATCGTACAATCACAATCGTACAATCACAATCGCACAACCACAATCAGACAATCACACTCATACAATCACAATCATACAATCACAATCATACAATCACAATCATACCATCACAATCATACTTTAACAATCATACCATCACAATCATACTTTAACAATCATACAATCACAATCATACAATCACAGTCATACAATCACAATCATACAATCACAATCATACAATCACAATCATACAATCACAATCATACAATCACAATCATACAATCACAATCATACAATCACAATCATACTTTCACAATCATACAATCACAATCATACAATCACAATCATACAATCACAGTCGTACAATCACAGTCGTACTATCACAATCGTACTATCACAATCATACAATCACAATCATACTACCACAATCATACTATCGCAATCATATAATCACAATCATACAATCACAATCATACAATCACAATCATACAATCGCAATCATGCAATCACAATCATACAATCACAATCATGCAATCACAATCATACAATCAGAATCATACAATCACAATCATTCAATAACAATCGTACAATCACAATCGTACAATCACAATCGTACAATCACAATCGCACAACCACAATCAGACAATCACACTTATACAATCACAATCATACAATCACAATCATACCATCACAATCATACTTTAACAATCATACCATCACAATCATACTTTAACAATCATACAATCACAATCATACAATCACAGTCATACAATCACAATCATACAATCACAATCATACTATCACAATCATACAATCACAATCATACAATCACAATCATACCATCACAATCATACTTTAACAATCATACCATCACAATCATACTTTAACAATCATACAATCACAATCATACAATCGCAATCATACAATCACAATCATACAATCGCAATCATACAATTACAATCTCCCAAATACAATCAAACAATCACAATCGTACAATCACAATCGCACAACCACAATCAGACAATCACAATCATACAATCGCAATCATACAATGGCAATCATACAATTACAATATCCCAAATACAATCTCGCAAATACAGTCATACAGTCACAATCACACAATCACAATCATACAATCATAATCATACAATTACAATCATACATCACAATCATACAATCACAATCATACTATCACAATCATACAATCACAATCATACAATCACAATCATACAATCACAATCATACAATCACAATCATACAATCATAATCATACAATCACAATCATACAATCACAATCATACAATCACGATCATACAATCGCAAGCATACAATCACAATCATACAATCTCAATCATACAATCTCAATCATACAATCACAATCATACAATCATAATAATACAATTACAATCATACATCACAATCATACAATCACAATCATACAATCGCAATCATACAATCACAATCATACAATCGCAATCATACAATTACAATCTCCCAAATACAATCTCCCAAATACAATCTCCCAAATACAATCATACAATCACAATCATACAATCACAATCATACTTTCACAATCATACAATCACAATCATACAATCACAATAATACAATCACAGTCATACAATCACAGTCATACAATCACAATCGTACTATCACAATCATACAATCACAATCATACAATCACAATCATACAATCACAATCATACAATCACAATTATGCAATCACAATCATACAATCGCATTCATACAATCGCAATCATACAATCACAATCATACAATCATAATCATACAATTACAGTCATACATCACAATCATACAATCACAATCATACAATCGCAATCATACAATCACAATCATACAATCGCAATCATACAATTACAATCTCCCAAATATAATCTCCCAAATACAATCTCCCAAATACAATCTCCCAAATACAATCACACAATCACAATCATACAATCGCAATCATACAATCACAATCATACAATCGCAATCATACAATTACGATCTCCCAAATACAATCTCCCAAATACAATCATACAATCACAATCACACAATCACAATCATACAATCACAATCATACAATCACAATCATACAATCACAATTATGCAATCACAATCATACAATCGCATTCATACAATCGCAATCATACAATCACAATCATACAGTCATAATCATACAATTACAGTCATACATCACAATCATACAATCACAATCATAGAATCGCAATCATACAATCACAATCATACAATCGCAATCATACAATTACAATCTCCCAAATACAATCTCCCAAATACAATCAAACAATCACAATCATACAATCACAATCATACAATCACAATCATACAATCACAATCATACAATCACAATCATACTATCACAATCGTACAATCACAATCGCACAACCACAATCATACAATCACAATCATACAATCACAATCATACAATCACAATTATGCAATCACAATCATACAATCGCATTCATACAATCGCAATCATACAATCACAATCATACAGTCATAATCATACAATTACAGTCATACATCACAATCATACAATCACAATCATAGAATCGCAATCATACAATCACAATCATACAATCGCAATCATACAATTACAATCTCCCAAATACAATCTCCCAAATACAATCAAACAATCACAATCATACAATCACAATCATACAATCACAATCATACAATCACAATCATACAATCACAATCATACTATCACAATCGTACAATCACAATCGCACAACCACAATCAGACAATCACAATCATACAATCACAATCATACAATCACAATCATACAATCACAATCATACAATCACAATCATACAATCACAATCATACAATCACAATCATACTTTCACAATCATACAATCATAATCATACTATCACAATCATACAATCACAATCATACAATCACAATCATGCAATCACAATCATACAATCACAATCATACAATCATAATCATACAATCACAATCATACAATCACAATCATACAATCACAATCATACAATCACGATCATACAATCGCAAGCATACAATCACAATCATACAATCTCAATCATACAATCACAATCATTCAATCATAATAATACAATTACAATCATACATCACAATCATACAATCGCAATCATACAATCACAATCATACAATCGCAATCATACAATTACAATCTCCCAAATACAATCTCCCAAATACAATCTCCCAAATACAATCATACAATCACAATCATACAATCACAATCATACTTTCACAATCATACAATCACAATCATACAATCACAATAATACAATCACAGTCATACAATCACAGTCATACAATCACAATCGTACTATCACAATCATACAATCACAATCATACAATCACAATCATACAATCACAATCATACAATCACAATTATGCAATCACAATCATACAATCGCATTCATACAATCGCAATCATACAATCACAATCATACAATCATAATCATACAATTACAGTCATACATCACAATCATACAATCACAATCATACAATCGCAATCATACAATCACAATCATACAATCGCAATCATACAATTACAATCTCCCAAATACAATCTCCCAAATACAATCTCCCAAATACAATCTCCCAAATACAATCACACAATCACAATCATACAATCGCAATCATACAATCACAATCATACAATCGCAATCATACAATTACGATCTCCCAAATACAATCTCCCAAATACAATCATACAATCACAATCACACAATCACAATCATACAATCACAATCATACAATCACAATCATACAATCACAATTATGCAATCACAATCATACAATCGCATTCATACAATCGCAATCATACAATCACAATCATACAGTCATAATCATACAATTACAGTCATACATCACAATCATACAATCACAATCATAGAATCGCAATCATACAATCACAATCATACAATCGCAATCATACAATTACAATCTCCCAAATACAATCTCCCAAATACAATCAAACAATCACAATCATACAATCACAATCATACAATCACAATCATACAATCACAATCATACAATCACAATCATACTATCACAATCGTACAATCACAATCGCACAACCACAATCAGACAATCACAATCATACAATCACAATCATACAATCACAATCATACAATCACAATCATACAATCACAATCATACAATCACAATCATACAATCACAATCATACAATCACAATCATACAATCACAATCATACAATCACAATCATACTTTCACAATCATACAATCATAATCATACTATCACAATCATACAATCACAATCATACAATCACAATCATGCAATCACAATCATACAATCACAATCATACAATCATAATCATACAATCACAATCATACAATCACAATCATACAATCACAATCATACAATCACGATCATACAATCGCAACCATACAATCACAATCATACAATCTCAATCATACAATCACAATCATTCAATCATAATAATACAATTACAATCATACATCACAATCATACAATCGCAATCATACAATCACAATCATACAATCGCAATCATACAATTACAATCTCCCAAATACAATCTCCCAAATACTATCTCCCAAATACAATCCCCCAAATACAATCATACAATCACAATCATACAATCACAATCATACAATCACAATCATAAAATCACAATCATACAATCACAATCATACAATCACAATCATACAATCACAATCATACAATCACAATCATACAATCACAATCATACAATCACAATCATACAATCACAATCATACTTTCACAATCATACAATCACAATCATACAATCACAATCATACAATCACAGTCATACAATCACAGTCATACAATCACAATCGTACTATCACAATCATACAATCACAATCATACAATCACAATCATACAATCACAATCATACAATCACAATCATACAATCACAATCATACAATCACAAAAATACAATCATAATCATACAATCACAATCATACAATCGCAATCATACAATCACAATCATACAATCATAATCATACATTCAAAATCATCCAATCGCAATCATACAATCACAATCATGCAATCACAATCATACAATCAGAATCATACAATCACAATCATTCAATAACAATCGTACAATCACAATCGTACAATCACAATCGCACAACCACAATCAGACAATCACACTCATACAATCACAATCATACAATCACAATCATACAATCACAATCATACAATCATAATCATACAATCACAATCATACAATCACAATCATACAATGACAATCATGCAATCGCAAGCATACAATCACAATCAAACAATCTCAATCATACAATCACAATCATACAATCATAATCATACAATTACAATCATACATCACAATCATAGAATCACAATCATACAATCGCAATCATACAATCACAATCATACAATCGCAATCATACAATTACAATCTCCCAAATACAATCTGCGAAATACAATCTCCCAAATACAATCTCTCAACTACAATCTCCCAAATACAATCATACAATCACAATCATACAATCACAATCATACAATCATAATCATACATTCAAAGTCATGCAATCACAATCATACAATCACAATCATGCAATCACAATCATACAATCACAATCATACAATCACAATCATACAATCACAATCATACAATCACAATCATACAATCACAATCATACAATCACAATCATACATTCAAAATCATGCAATCACAATCATACAATCACAATCATGCAATCACAATCATACAATCTTAATCATACAATCACAATCGTACAATCACAATCGTACAATCACAATCGTACAATATCAATCGCACAACCACAATCACACAATCACACTCATACAATCACAATCATACAATCACAATCATACAATCACAATCATACAATCACAATCATGTAATCACAATCATACAATCGCAATCATACAATTACAATATCCCAAATACAATATCCCAAATACAATCAAACAATCACAATCATACAATCACAATCATACAATCACAATCATACAATCACAATCGTACAATCACAATCGTACATTCACAATCATACAATCACAATCATACAATCACAATCATACAATCACAATCATACAATCACAATCATACAATCACAATCATACAATCACAATCATACAATCACATTCATACAATCGCAAGCATACAATAACAATCATACAATCTCAATCATACAATCACAATCATACAATCATAATCATACAATTACATTCATACATCACAATCAT
This sequence comes from Megachile rotundata, assembly GCF_050947335.1. Classification (NCBI taxonomy): domain Eukaryota; kingdom Metazoa; phylum Arthropoda; class Insecta; order Hymenoptera; family Megachilidae; genus Megachile; species Megachile rotundata. Next base: position 1,763,163 of record NW_027473335.1, on the reverse strand, counting down.
ACAACCGCAATCATACAATTACAATCTCCCAAATACAGTCTCCCAGATACAATCATAAAATCACAATCATACAATCACAATCATACAATCATAATCATACAATTACAATCATACATCACAATCATACAATCACAATCATACAATCGCAATCATACAATCACAATTATACAATCGCAATCATACAATTACAATCTCCCAAATACAATCTCCCAAATACAATCTCCCAAATACAATCATACAATCACAATCATACAATCACAATCATACAATCACAATCATACAATCACAATCATACTACCACAATCATACTATCACAATCATACAATCACAATCATACAATCACAATCATACAATCACAATCATACAATCACAATCATACAATCGCAATCATACAATCACAATCATACAATCGCAATCATACAATTACAATCTCCCAAATACAATCTCCCAAATACAATCAAACAATCACAATCATACAATCACAATCATACAATCACAATCATACAATCACAATCATACAATCACAATCATACTATCACAATCGTACAATCACAATCGCACAACCACAATCAGACAATCACAGTCATACAATCACAATCATACAATCACAATCATACAATCACAATCATACAATCACAATCATACAATCACAATCATACAATCACAATCATACAATCACAATCATACAATCACAATCATACAATCACAATCATACTTTCACAATCATACAATCATAATCATACTATCACAATCATACAATCACAATCATACAATCACAATCATGCAATCACAATCATACAATCACAATCATACAATCACAATCATACAATCACAATCATACAATCACAATCATACAATCACAATCATACAATCACAATCATACTTTCACAATCATACAATCATAATCATACTATCACAATCATACAATCACAATCATACAATCACAATCATGCAATCACAATCATACAATCACAATCATACAATCATAAACATACAACCACAATCATACAATCACAATCATACAATCACAATCATACAATCACGATCATACAATCGCAAGCATACAATCACAATCATACAATCTCAATCATACAATCTCAATCATACAATCACAATCATTCAATCATAATAATACAATTACAATCATACATCACAATCATACAATCGCAATCATACAATCACAATCATACAATCGCAATCATACAATTACAATCTCCCAAATACAATCTCCCAAATACAATCTCCCAAATACAATCTCCCAAATACAATCATACAATCACAATCATACAATCACAATCATACAATCACAATCATAAAATCACAATCATACAATCACAATCATACAATCACAATCATACAATCACAATCATACAATCACAATCATACAATCACCATCATACAATCACAATCATACAATCACAATCATACTTTCACAATCATACAATCACAATCATACAATCACAATCATACAATCACAGTCATACAATCACAATCATACAATCACAATCATACAATCACAAAAAGACAATCATAATCATACAATCACAATCATACAATCGCAATCATACAATCACAATCATACAATCATAATCATACATTCAAAATCATGCAATCGCAATCATACAATCACAATCATGCAATTACAATCATACAATCAGAATCATACAATCACAATCATTCAATAACAATCGTACAATCACAATCGTACAATCACAATCGCACAACCACAATCAGACAATCACACTCATACAATCACAATCATACAATCACAATCATACAATCACAATCATACCATCACAATCATACTTTCACAATCATACAATCACAATCATACAATCACAATCATACAATCACAATCATACAATCATAATCACACAATCACAATCATACAATCACAATCATACAATCACAATCATACAATCACAATCGTACAATCACAATCGTACATTCACAATCATACAATCACAATCATACAATCACAATCATACAATCACAATCACACAATCACAATCATACAATCACAATCATACAATCACAATCATACAATCGCAATCATACATTCAAAATCATGCAATCACAATCATACAATCACAATCATGCAATCACAATCATACAATCACAATCATACTTTCACAATCATACTATCACAAGCATACAATCACAATCATACAATCTCAATCATACAATCACAATCATACAATCATAATCATACAATTACAATCATACATCACAATCATACAATCACAATCATACAATCGCAATCATACAATCACAATCATACAATCGCAATCATACAATTACAATCTCCCAAATACAATCTCCCAGATACAATCATACAATCACAATCATACAATCACAATCATACAATCACAATCATACAATCACAAAAATACAATCATAGTCATACAATCACAATCATACAATCACAATCATAAAATCACAATCATACAATCACAATCATACAATCACAATCATACAATCACAATCAAAGAATCACAATCATACAATCACAATCATACAATCGCAAGCATACAATCACAATCATACAACCTCAATCATACAATCACAATCATACAATCACAATCATACAATCATAATCATACAATTACAATCATACATCACAATCATACAATCACAATCATACAATCGCAATCATACAATTACAATCTCCCAAATACAATCTCCCAAATACAATCACCCAAATACAATCATACAATCACAATCATACAATCATAATCATACAATCGCAATCATACAATCACAATCATACAATCACAATCATACTATCACAATCATACAATCACAATCATACAATCACAATCATACAATCGCAAGCATACAATCACAATCATACAATCTCAATCATACAATCATAATCATACAATCATAATCATACAATTACAGTCATACATCACAATCATACAATCACAATCATACAATCGCATTCATACAATCACAATCATTCAATCGCAATCATACAATTACAATCTCCCAAATACAATCTCCCAAATACAATCAAACAATCACAATCATACAAACACAATCATACAATCACAATCATACAATCACAATCATACTATCACAATCGTACAATCACAATCGTACAATCACAATCGCACAACCACAATCAGACAATCACAATCATACAATCACAATCATACAACCACAATCATACAATCACAATCATACAATCACAATCATACAATCACAATCATACAATCACAATCATACTTTCACAATCATACTATCACAATCATACAATCACAATCATACAATCACAATCATACAATCGCAAGCATACAATCACAATCATACAATCTCAATCATACAATCGTAATCATACAATCATAATCATACAATTACAGTCATACATCACAATCATACAATCACAATCATACAATCGCAATCATACAATCACAATCATACAATCGCAATCATACAATTACAATCTCCCAAATACAATCTCCCAAATACAATCTCCCAGATACAATCATACCATCACAATCATACTTTAACAATCATACAATCACAATCATACAATCACAGTCATACAATCACAATCATACAATCACAATCATACTATCACAATCATACAATCACAATCATACAATCACAATCATACAATCACAATCATACAATCACAATCAAAGAATCACAATCATACAATCACAATCATACCATCACAATCATACTTTCACAATCATACAATCACAATCATACAATCACAATCATACAATCATAATCATACAATCGCAATCATACAATCACAATCATACAATCACAATCATACAATCACAATCATACTATCACAATCGTACAATCACAATCGTACAATCACAATCGCACAACCACAATCAGACAATCACACTCATACAATCACAATCATACAATCACAATCATACAATCACAATCATACCATCACAATCATACTTTAACAATCATACCATCACAATCATACTTTAACAATCATACAATCACAATCATACAATCACAGTCATACAATCACAATCATACAATCACAATCATACTATCACAATCATACAATCACAATCATACAATCACAATCATACAATCACAATCATACAATCACAATCATACAATCATAATCATACAATCACAATCATACAATCACAATCATACAATCACAATCATACAATCACAATCATACAATCGCAAGCATACAATCACAATCATACAATCTCAATCATACAATCGTAATCATACAATCATAATCATACAATTACAGTCATACATCACAATCATACAATCACAATCATACAATCGCAATCATACAATCACAATCATACAATCGCAATCATACAATTACAATCTCCCAAATACAATCTCCCAAATACAATCTCCCAGATACAATCATACAATCACAATCATACAATCACAATCATACAATCACAGTCATACAATCACAATCATACAATCACAATCATACTATCACAATCATACAATCACAATCATACAATCACAATCATACAATCGCACGCATACAATCACAATCATACAATCTCAATCATACAATCATAATCATACAATCATAATCATACAACTACAGTCGTACATCACAATCATACAATCACAATCATACAATCGCAATCATACAATCACAATCATACAATCGCAATCATACAATTACAATCTCCCAAATACAATCTCCCAAATACAATCAAACAATCACAATCATACAAACACAATCATACAATCACAATCATACAATCACAATCATACTATCACAATCGTACAATCACAATCGTACAATCACAATCGCACAACCACAATCAGACAATCACAATCATACAATCACAATCATACAACCACAATCATACAATCACAATCATACAATCACAATCATACAATCACAATCATACAATCACAATCATACTTTCACAATCATACTATCACAAGCATACAATCACAATCATACAATCTCAATCATACAATCACAATCATACAATCATAATCATACAATTACAATCATACATCACAATCATACAATCACAATCATACAATCGCAATCATACAATCACAATCATACAATCGCAATCATACAATTACAATCTCCCAAATACAATCTCCCAGATACAATCATACAATCACAATCATACAATCACAATCATACAATCACAATCATACAATCACAAAAATACAATCATAGTCATACAATCACAATCATACAATCACAATCATAAAATCACAATCATACAATCACAATCATACAATCACAATCATACAATCACAATCAAAGAATCACAATCATACAATCACAATCATACAATCGCAAGCATACAATCACAATCATACAACCTCAATCATACAATCACAATCATACAATCACAATCATACAATCATAATCATACAATTACAATCATACATCACAATCATACAATCACAATCATACAATCGCAATCATACAATTACAATCTCCCAAATACAATCTCCCAAATACAATCACCCAAATACAATCATACAATCACAATCATACAATCATAATCATACAATCGCAATCATACAATCACAATCATACAATCACAATCATACTATCACAATCATACAATCACAATCATACAATCACAATCATACAATCGCAAGCATACAATCACAATCATACAATCTCAATCATACAATCATAATCATACAATCATAATCATACAATTACAGTCATACATCACAATCATACAATCACAATCATACAATCGCATTCATACAATCACAATCATACAATCGCAATCATACAATTACAATCTCCCAAATACAATCTCCCAAATACAATCAAACAATCACAATCATACAAACACAATCATACAATCACAATCATACAATCACAATCATACTATCACAATCGTACAATCACAATCGTACAATCACAATCGCACAACCACAATCAGACAATCACAATCATACAATCACAATCATACAACCACAATCATACAATCACAATCATACAATCACAATCATACAATCACAATCATACAATCACAATCATACTTTCACAATCATACTATCACAATCATACAATCACAATCATACAATCACAATCATACAATCGCAAGCATACAATCACAATCATACAATCTCAATCATACAATCGTAATCATACAATCATAATCATACAATTACAGTCATACATCACAATCATACAATCACAATCATACAATCGCAATCATACAATCACAATCATACAATCGCAATCATACAATTACAATCTCCCAAATACAATCTCCCAAATACAATCTCCCAGATACAATCATACCATCACAATCATACTTTAACAATCATACAATCACAATCATACAATCACAGTCATACAATCACAATCATACAATCACAATCATACTATCACAATCATACAATCACAATCATACAATCACAATCATACAATCACAATCATACAATCATAATCATACAATCACAATCATACAATCACAATCATACAATCACAATCATACAATCACAATCATACAATCGCAATCATACAATTACAATCTCCCAAATACAATCAAACAATCACAATCATACAATCACAATCATACAATCACAATCATACAATCACAATCATACTATCATAATCGTACAATCACAATCGTACAATCGCAATCGCACAACCACAATCAGACAGTCACAATCATACAATCACAATCATACAATCACAATCATACAATCACAATCATACAATCATAATCATACAATCGCAATCATACAATCACAATCATACAATCACAATCATACTATCACAATCATACAATCACAATCATACAATCACAATCATACAATCACAATCATACTTTTACAATCATACAATCACAATCATACAATCACAGTCATACAATCACAGTCATACAATAACAATCATATAATCACAATCATACTATCACAATCATACAATCACAATCATACAATCACAATCATAAAATCACAATCATACAATCACAATCATACAATCCCAATCATACAATCACAATCAAAGAATCACAATCATACAATCGCAATCATACAATCGCAAGCATACAATCACAATCATACAATCTCAATCATACAATCACAATCATACAATCACAATCATACAATCATAATCATACAATTACAATCATACATCACAATCATACAATCACAATCATACAATCGCAATCATACAATTACAATCTCCCAAATACAATCTCCCAAATACAATCACCCAAATACAATCATACAATCACAATCATACAATCATAATCATACAATCGCAATCATACAATCACAATCATACAATCACAATCATACTATCACAATCATACAATCACAATCATACAATCACAATCATACAATCACAATCATACAATCACAATCATACAATCGCACGCATACAATCACAATCATACAATCTCAATCATACAATCGTAATCATACAATCATAATCATACAACTACAGTCGTACATCACAATCATACAATCACAATCATACAATCGCAATCATACAATCACAATCATACAATCGCAATCATACAATTACAATCTCCCAAATACAATCTCCCAAATACAATCAAACAATCACAATCATACAAACACAATCATACAATCACAATCATACAATCACAATCATACTATCACAATCGTACAATCACAATCGTACAATCACAATCGCACAACCACAATCAGACAATCACAATCATACAATCACAATCATACAACCACAATCATACAATCACAATCATACAATCACAATCATACAATCACAATCATACAATCACAATCATACTTTCACAATCATACTATCACAAGCATACAATCACAATCATACAATCTCAATCATACAATCACAATCATACAATCATAATCATACAATTACAATCATACATCACAATCATACAATCACAATCATACAATCGCAATCATACAATCACAATCATACAATCGCAATCATACAATTACAATCTCCCAAATACAATCTCCCAGATACAATCATACAATCACAATCATACAATCACAATCATACAATCACAATCATACAATCACAAAAATACAATCATAGTCATACAATCACAATCATACAATCACAATCATAAAATCACAATCATACAATCACAATCATACAATCACAATCATACAATCACAATCAAAGAATCACAATCATACAATCACAATCATACAATCGCAAGCATACAATCACAATCATACAACCTCAATCATACAATCACAATCATACAATCACAATCATACAATCATAATCATACAATTACAATCATACATCACAATCATACAATCACAATCATACAATCGCAATCATACAATTACAATCTCCCAAATACAATCTCCCAAATACAATCACCCAAATACAATCATACAATCACAATCATACAATCATAATCATACAATCGCAATCATACAATCACAATCATACAATCACAATCATACTATCACAATCATACAATCACAATCATACAATCACAATCATACAATCACAATCATACAATCGCAAGCATACAATCACAATCATACAATCTCAATCATACAATCATAATCATACAATCATAATCATACAATTACAGTCATACATCACAATCATACAATCACAATCATACAATCGCATTCATACAATCACAATCATACAATCGCAATCATACAATTACAATCTCCCAAATACAATCTCCCAAATACAATCAAACAATCACAATCATACAAACACAATCATACAATCACAATCATACAATCACAATCATACTATCACAATCGTACAATCACAATCGTACAATCACAATCGCACAACCACAATCAGACAATCATAATCATACAATCACAATCATACAACCACAATCATACAATCACAATCATACAATCACAATCATACAATCACAATCATACAATCTCAATCATACAATCACAATCATACAATCATAATCATACAATTACAGTCATACATCACAATCATGCAATCACAATCATACAATCGCAATCATAGAATCACAATCATACAATCGCAATCATACAATTACAATCTCCCAAATACAATCTCCCAAATACAATCAAACAATCACAATCATACAATCACAATCATACAATCACAATCATACAATCACAATCATACAATCACAATCATACAATCACAATCATACTATCACAATCGTACAATCACAATCGTACAATCACAATCGCACAACCACAATCAGACAATCACAATCATACAATCACAATCATACAATCACAATCATACAATCACAATCATACAATCACAATCATACAATCGCAATCATACAATTACAATCTCGCAAATACAATCTCCCAAATACAATCAAACAATCACAATCATACAATCACAATCATACAATCACAATCATACAATCACAATCATACAATCACAATCATACAATCACAATCATACAATCACAATCATACAATCACAATCATACTATCACAATCGTACAATCACAATCGTACAATCACAATCGCACAACCACAATCAGACAATCACAATCATACAATCACAATCATACAATCACAATCATACAATCACAATCATACAATCACAATCATACAATCACAATCACACTTTCACAATCATACTATCACAATCATACAATCACAATCATACAATCACAGTCATACAATAACAATCATATAATCACAATCATACTATCACAATCATACAATCACAATCATACAATCACAATCATAAAATCACAATCAGACAATCACAATCATACAATCACAATCATACAATCACAATCAAAGAATCACAATCATACAATCACAATCATACAATCGCAAGCATACAATCACAATCATACAATCTCAATCATACAATCACAATCATACAATCACAATCATACAATCATAATCATACAATTACAATCGTACAATCACAATCGTACAATCACAATCGCACAACCACAATCATACAATCATAATCATACAATCACAATCATACTTTCACAATCGTACAATCACAATCATACAATCACAATCATACAATCACAATCATACAATCGCAATCATACAATCGCAATCATACAATCGCAATCATACAATCGCAATCATACAATCGCAATCATACAATCGCAATCATACAATCTCAATCATACAATCACAATCATACAATCACAATCATAAAATCACAAAAATACAAACTTAATCATACAATCACAATCATACAATCACAATCATACAATCATAATCATACAATCACAATCATACGATCGCAATCATACAATCACAATCATACCATCACAATCATACAATCACAATCATACAATCATAATCATACAATTACAATCATACATCACAATCATACAATCACAATCATACAATCGCAATCATACAGTCGCAATCATACAATTACAATATCCCAAATACAATCTCGTAAATACAGTCATACAATCACAATCATACAATCACAATCACACAATCACAATCATACAATCACAATCACACAATCACAATCATACAATCACAATCATACAATCACAATCATACAATCACAATTATGCAATCACAATCATACAATCGCATTCATACAATCGCAATCATACAATCACAATCATACAATCATAATCATACAATTACAGTCTTACATCACAATCATACAATCACAATCATACAATCACAATCATACTATCACAATCGTACAATCACAATCGTACAATCACAATCGCACAACCACAATCAGACAATCACAATCATACAATCACAATCATACAATCACAATCATACAATCACAATCACACAATCGCAATCATACAATTACAATCTCGCAAATACAATCTCCCAAATACAATCAAACAATCACAATCATACAATCACAATCATACAATCACAATCATACAATCACAATCATACAATCACAATCATACAATCACAATCATACTATCACAATCGTACAATCACAATCGTACAATCACAATCGCACAACCACAATCAGACAATCACAATCATACAATCACAATCATACAATCACAATCATACAATCACAATCATACAATCACAATCATACAATCACAATCATACAATCACAATCACACTTTCACAATCATACTATCACAATCATACAATCACAATCATACAATCACAGTCATACAATAACAATCATATAATCACAATCATACTATCACAATCATACAATCACAATCATACAATCACAATCATAAAATCACAATCAGACAATCACAATCATACAATCACAATCATACAATCACAATCAAAGAATCACAATCATACAATCACAATCATACAATCGCAAGCATACAATCACAATCATACAATCTCAATCATACAATCACAATCATACAATCACAATCATACAATCATAATCATACAATTACAATCGTACAATCACAATCGTACAATCACAATCGCACAACCACAATCATACAATCATAATCATACAATCACAATCATACTTTCACAATCGTACAATCACAATCATACAATCACAATCATACAATCACAATCATACAATCGCAATCATACAATCGCAATCATACAATCGCAATCATACAATCGCAATCATACAATCGCAATCATACAATCGCAATCATACAATCTCAATCATACAATCACAATCATACAATCACAATCATAAAATCACAAAAATACAAACTTAATCATACAATCACAATCATACAATCACAATCATACAATCATAATCATACAATCACAATCATACGATCGCAATCATACAATCACAATCATACCATCACAATCATACAATCACAATCATACAATCATAATCATACAATTACAATCATACATCACAATCATACAATCACAATCATACAATCGCAATCATACAGTCGCAATCATACAATTACAATATCCCAAATACAATCTCGTAAATACAGTCATACAATCACAATCATACAATCACAATCACACAATCACAATCATACAATCACAATCACACAATCACAATCATACAATCACAATCATACAATCACAATCATACAATCACAATTATGCAATCACAGTCATACAATAACAATCATATAATCACAATCATACTATCACTATCATACAATCACAATCATACAATCACAATCATAAAATCACAATCATACAATCACAATCATACAATCACAACCATACAATCGCAAGCATACAATCACAATCATACAATCTCAATCATACAATCACAATCATACAATCATAATCATACAATTACAATCATACATCACAATCATACAATCACAATCATACAATCACAATCATACTATCGCAATCATACAATCTCAATCATACAATCACAATCATACAATCATAACAATACAATTACAATCATACATCACAATCATACAATCACAATCATACAATCGCAATCATACAATTACAATATCCCAAATGCAATCTCCCAAATACAATCATACAATCACAATCATACAATCACAATCATACAATCACAATCATACAATCGCATTCATACAATCGCAATCATACAATCACAATCATACAATCATAATCATACAATTACAGTCTTACATCACAATCATACAATCACAATCATACAATCACAATCATACTATCACAATCGTACAATCACAATCGTACAATCACAATCGCACAACCACAATCAGACAATCACAATCATACAATCACAATCATACAATCACAATCATACAATCACAATCACACAATCGCAATCATACAATTACAATCTCGCAAATACAATCTCCCAAATACAATCAAACAATCACAATCATACAATCACAATCATACAATCACAATCATACAATCACAATCATACAATCACAATCATACAATCACAATCATACTATCACAATCGTACAATCACAATCGTACAATCACAATCGCACAACCACAATCAGACAATCACAATCATACAATCACAATCATACAATCACAATCATACTTTCACAATCATACAATCACAATCATACAATCACGATCATACAATCGCAAGCATACAATCACAATCATACAATCTCAATCATACAATCACAATCATTCAATCATAATAATACAATTACAATCATACATCACAATCATACAATCGCAATCATACAATCACAATCATACAATCGCAATCATACAATTACAATCTCCCAAATACAATCTCCCAAATACAATCTCCCAAATACAATCTCCCAAATACAATCATACAATCACAATCATACAATCACAATCATACAATCACAATCATAAAATCACAATCATACAATCACAATCATACAATCACAATCATACAATCACAATCATACAATCACAATCATACAATCACCATCATACAATCACAATCATACAATCACAATCATACTTTCACAATCATACAATCACAATCATACAATCACAATCATACAATCACAGTCATACAATCACAATCATACAATCACAATCATACAATCACAAAAAGACAATCATAATCATACAATCACAATCATACAATCGCAATCATACAATCACAATCATACAATCATAATCATACATTCAAAATCATGCAATCGCAATCTTACAATCACAATCATGCAATCACAATCATACAATCAGAATCATACAATCACAATCATTCAATAACAATCGTACAATCACAATCGTACAATCACAATCGCACAACCACAATCAGACAATCACACTCATACAATCACAATCATACAATCACAATCATACAATCACAATCATACCATCACAATCATACTTTCACAATCATACAATCACAATCATACAATCACAATCATACAATCACAATCATACAATCATAATCACACAATCACAATCATACAATCACAATCATACAATCACAATCATACAATCACAATCGTACAATCACAATCGTACATTCACAATCATACAATCACAATCATACAATCACAATCATACAATCACAATCACACAATCACAGTCATACAATCACAATCATACAATCACAATCATACTATCACAATCATACAATCACAATCATACAATCACAATCATACAATCACAATCATACAATCACAATCATACAATCATAATCATACAATCACAATCATACAATCACAATCATACAATCACAATCATACAATCACAATCATACAATCGCAAGCATACAATCACAATCATACAATCTCAATCATACAATCGTAATCATACAATCATAATCATACAATTACAGTCATACATCACAATCATACAATCACAATCATACAATCGCAATCATACAATCACAATCATACAATCGCAATCATACAATTACAATCTCCCAAATACAATCTCCCAAATACAATCTCCCAGATACAATCATACAATCACAATCATACAATCACAATCATACAATCACAGTCATACAATCACAATCATACAATCACAATCATACTATCACAATCATACAATCACAATCATACAATCACAATCATACAATCGCACGCATACAATCACAATCATACAATCTCAATCATACAATCATAATCATACAATCATAATCATACAACTACAGTCGTACATCACAATCATACAATCACAATCATACAATCGCAATCATACAATCACAATCATACAATCGCAATCATACAATTACAATCTCCCAAATACAATCAAACAATCACAATCATACAAACACAATCATACAATCACAATCATACAATCACAATCATACTATCACAATCGTACAATCACAATCGTACAATCACAATCGCACAACCACAATCAGACAATCACAATCATACAATCACAATCATACAACCACAATCATACAATCACAATCATACAATCACAATCATACAATCACAATCATACAATCACAATCATACTTTCACAATCATACTATCACAAGCATACAATCACAATCATACAATCTCAATCATACAATCACAATCATACAATCATAATCATACAATTACAATCATACATCACAATCATACAATCACAATCATACAATCGCAATCATACAATCACAATCATACAATCGCAATCATACAATTACAATCTCCCAAATACAATCTCCCAGATACAATCATACAATCACAATCATACAATCACAATCATACAATCACAATCATACAATCACAAAAATACAATCATAGTCATACAATCACAATCATACAATCACAATCATAAAATCACAATCATACAATCACAATCATACAATCACAATCATACAATCACAATCAAAGAATCACAATCATACAATCACAATCATACAATCGCAAGCATACAATCACAATCATACAACCTCAATCATACAATCACAATCATACAATCACAATCATACAATCATAATCATACAATTACAATCACACATCACAATCATACAATCACAATCATACAATCGCAATCATACAATTACAATCTCCCAAATACAATCTCCCAAATACAATCACCCAAATACAATCATACAATCACAATCATACAATCATAATCATACAATCGCAATCATACAATCACAATCATACAATCACAATCATACTATCACAATCATACAATCACAATCATACAATCACAATCATACAATCGCAAGCATACAATCACAATCATACAATCTCAATCATACAATCATAATCATACAATCATAATCATACAATTACAGTCATACATCACAATCATACAATCACAATCATACAATCGCATTCATACAATCACAATCATACAATCGCAATCATACAATTACAATCTCCCAAATACAATCTCCCAAATACAATCAAACAATCACAATCATACAAACACAATCATACAATCACAATCATACAATCACAATCATACTATCACAATCGTACAATCACAATCGTACAATCACAATCGCACAACCACAATCAGACAATCACAATCATACAATCACAATCATACAACCACAATCATACAATCACAATCATACAATCACAATCATACAATCACAATCATACAATCACAATCATACTTTCACAATCATACTATCACAATCATACAATCACAATCATACAATCACAATCATACAATCGCAAGCATACAATCACAATCATACAATCTCAATCATACAATCGTAATCATACAATCATAATCATACAATTACAGTCATACATCACAATCATACAATCACAATCATACAATCGCAATCATACAATCACAATCATACAATCGCAATCATACAATTACAATCTCCCAAATACAATCTCCCAAATACAATCTCCCAGATACAATCATACCATCACAATCATACTTTAACAATCATACAATCACAATCATACAATCACAGTCATACAATCACAATCATACAATCACAATCATACTATCACAATCATACAATCACAATCATACAATCACAATCATACAATCACAATCATACAATCATAATCATACAATCACAATCATACAATCACAATCATACAATCACAATCATACAATCACAATCATACAATCGCAATCATACAATTACAATCTCCCAAATACAATCAAACAATCACAATCATACAATCCCAATCATACAATCACAATCAAAGAATCACAATCATACAATCGCAATCATACAATCGCAAGCATACAATCACAATCATACAATCTCAATCATACAATCACAATCATACAATCACAATCATACAATCATAATCATACAATTACAATCATACATCACAATCATACAATCACAATCATACAATCGCAATCATACAATTACAATCTCCCAAATACAATCTCCCAAATACAATCACCCAAATACAATCATACAATCACAATCATACAATCATAATCATACAATCGCAATCATACAATCACAATCATACAATCACAATCATACTATCACAATCATACAATCACAATCATACAATCACAATCATACAATCACAATCATACAATCACAATCATACAATCGCACGCATACAATCACAATCATACAATCTCAATCATACAATCACAATCATACAATCATAATCATACAATTACAATCATACATCACAATCATACAATCACAATCATACAATCGCAATCATACAATCACAATCATACAATCGCAATCATACAATTACAATCTCCCAAATACAATCTCCCAGATACAATCATACAATCACAATCATACAATCACAATCATACAATCACAATCATACAATCACAATCATACAATCACAAAAATACAATCATAGTCATACAATCACAATCATACAATCACAATCATAAAATCACAATCATACAATCACAATCATACAATCACAATCATACAATCACAATCAAAGAATCACAATCATACAATCACAATCATACAATCGCAAGCATACAATCACAATCATACAACCTCAATCATACAATCACAATCATACAATCACAATCATACAATCATAATCATACAATTACAATCATACATCACAATCATACAATCACAATCATACAATCGCAATCATACAATTACAATCTCCCAAATACAATCTCCCAAATACAATCACCCAAATACAATCATACAATCACAATCATACAATCATAATCATACAATCGCAATCATACAATCACAATCATACAATCACAATCATACTATCACAATCATACAATCACAATCATACAATCACAATCATACAATCACAATCATACAATCGCAAGCATACAATCACAATCATACAATCTCAATCATACAATCATAATCATACAATCATAATCATACAATTACAGTCATACATCACAATCATACAATCACAATCATACAATCGCATTCATACAATCACAATCATACAATCGCAATCATACAATTACAATCTCCCAAATACAATCTCCCAAATACAATCAAACAATCACAATCATACAAACACAATCATACAATCACAATCATACAATCACAATCATACTATCACAATCGTACAATCACAATCGTACAATCACAATCGCACAACCACAATCAGACAATCATAATCATACAATCACAATCATACAACCACAATCATACAATCACAATCATACAATCACAATCATACAATCACAATCATACAATCACAATCATACAATCACAATCATACAATCTCAATCATACAATCACAATCATACAATCATAATCATACAATTACAGTCATACATCACAATCATGCAATCACAATCATACAATCGCAATCATAGAATCACAATCATACAATCGCAATCATACAATTACAATCTCCCAAATACAATCTCCCAAATACAATCAAACAATCACAATCATACAATCACAATCATACAATCACAATCATACAATCACAATCATACAATCACAATCATACTATCACAATCGTACAATCACAATCGTACAATCACAATCGCACAACCACAATCAGACAATCACAATCATACAATCACAATCATACAATCACAATCATACAATCACAATCATACAATCGCAATCATACAATTACAATCTCGCAAATACAATCTCCCAAATACAATCAAACAATCACAATCATACAATCACAATCATACAATCACAATCATACAATCACAATCATACAATCACAATCATACAATCACAATCATACTATCACAATCGTACAATCACAATCGTACAATCACAATCGCACAACCACAATCAGACAATCACAATCATACAATCACAATCATACAATCACAATCATACAATCACAATCATACAATCACAATCATACAATCACAATCATACAATCACAATCACACTTTCACAATCATACTATCACAATCATACAATCACAATCATACAATCACAGTCATACAATAACAATCATATAATCACAATCATACTATCACAATCATACAATCACAATCATACAATCACAATCATAAAATCACAATCAGACAATCACAATCATACAATCACAATCATACAATCACAATCAAAGAATCACAATCATACAATCACAATCATACAATCGCAAGCATACAATCACAATCATACAATCTCAATCATACAATCACAATCATACAATCACAATCATACAATCATAATCATACAATTACAATCGTACAATCACAATCGTACAATCACAATCGCACAACCACAATCATACAATCATAATCATACAATCACAATCATACTTTCACAATCGTACAATCACAATCATACAATCACAATCATACAATCACAATCATACAATCGCAATCATACAATCGCAATCATACAATCGCAATCATACAATCGCAATCATACAATCGCAATCATACAATCGCAATCATACAATCTCAATCATACAATCACAATCATACAATCACAATCATAAAATCACAAAAATACAAACTTAATCATACAATCACAATCATACAATCACAATCATACAATCATAATCATACAATCACAATCATACGATCGCAAACATACAATCACAATCATACCACCACAATCATACAATCACAATCATACAATCATAATCATACAATTACAATCATACATCACAATCATACAATCACAATCATACAATCGCAATCATACAGTCGCAATCATACAATTACAATATCCCAAATACAATCTCGTAAATACAGTCATACAATCACAATCATACAATCACAATCACACAATCACAATCATACAATCACAATCACACAATCACAATCATACAATCACAATCATACAATCACAATCATACAATCACAATTATGCAATCACAATCATACAATCGCATTCATACAATCGCAATCATACAATCACAATCATACAATCATAATCATACAATTACAGTCTTACATCACAATCATACAATCACAATCATACAATCACAATCATACTATCACAATCGTACAATCACAATCGTACAATCACAATCGCACAACCACAATCAGACAATCACAATCATACAATCACAATCATACAATCACAATCATACAATCACAATCACACAATCGCAATCATACAATTACAATCTCGCAAATACAATCTCCCAAATACAATCAAACAATCACAATCATACAATCACAATCATACAATCACAATCATACAATCACAATCATACAATCACAATCATACAATCACAATCATACTATCACAATCGTACAATCACAATCGTACAATCACAATCGCACAACCACAATCAGACAATCACAATCATACAATCACAATCATACAATCACAATCATACAATCACAATCATACAATCACAATCATACAATCACAATCATACAATCACAATCACACTTTCACAATCATACTATCACAATCATACAATCACAATCATACAATCACAGTCATACAATAACAATCATATAATCACAATCATACTATCACAATCATACAATCACAATCATACAATCACAATCATAAAATCACAATCAGACAATCACAATCATACAATCACAATCATACAATCACAATCAAAGAATCACAATCATACAATCACAATCATACAATCGCAAGCATACAATCACAATCATACAATCTCAATCATACAATCACAATCATACAATCACAATCATACAATCATAATCATACAATTACAATCGTACAATCACAATCGTACAATCACAATCGTACAATCACAATCGCACAACCACAATCATACAATCATAATCATACAATCACAATCATACTTTCACAATCGTACAATCACAATCATACAATCACAATCATACAATCACAATCATACAATCGCAATCATACAATCGCAATCATACAATCGCAATCATACAATCGCAATTATACAATCGCAATCATACAATCGCAATCATACAATCTCAATCATACAATCACAATCATACAATCACAATCATAAAATCACAAAAATACAAACTTAATCATACAATCACAATCATACAATCACAATCATACAATCATAATCATACAATCACAATCATACGATCGCAATCATACAATCACAATCATACCATCACAATCATACAATCACAATCATACAATCATAATCATACAATTACAATCATACATCACAATCATACAATCACAATCATACAATCGCAATCATACAGTCGCAATCATACAATTACAATATCCCAAATACAATCTCGTAAATACAGTCATACAATCACAATCATACAATCACAATCACACAATCACAATCATACAATCACAATCACACAATCACAATCATACAATCACAATCATACAATCACAATCATACAATCACAATTATGCAATCACAATCATACAATCGCATTCATACAATCGCAATCATACAATCACAATCATACAATCATAATCATACAATTACAGTCTTACATCACAATCATACAATCACAATCATACAATCGCAATCATACAATCACAATCATACAATCGCAATCGTACAATTACAATCTCCCAAATACAATCTCCCAAATACAATCAAACAATCACAATCATACAATCACAATCATACAATCACAATCATACAATCACAATCATACAATCACAATCATACTATCACAATCGTACAATCACATTCGCACAACCACAATCAGACAATCACAATCATACAATCACAATCATACAATCACAATCATACAATCACAATCATACAATCACAATCATACAATCACAATCATACTTTCACAATCATACTATCACAATCATACAATCACAATCATACAATCACAGTCATACAATAACAATCATATAATCACAATCATACTATCACTATCATACAATCACAATCATACAATCACAATCATAAAATCACAATCATACAATCACAATCATACAATCACAACCATACAATCGCAAGCATACAATCACAATCATACAATCTCAATCATACAATCACAATCATACAATCATAATCATACAATTACAATCATACATCACAATCATACAATCACAATCATACAATCACAATCATACTATCGCAATCATACAATCTCAATCATACAATCACAATCATACAATCATAACAATACAATTACAATCATACATCACAATCATACAATCACAATCATACAATCGCAATCATACAATTACAATATCCCAAATGCAATCTCCCAAATACAATCATACAATCACAATCATACAATCACAATCATACAATCACAATCATACAATCGCATTCATACAATCGCAATCATACAATCACAATCATACAATCATAATCATACAATTACAGTCTTACATCACAATCATACAATCACAATCATACAATCACAATCATACTATCACAATCGTACAATCACAATCGTACAATCACAATCGCACAACCACAATCAGACAATCACAATCATACAATCACAATCATACAATCACAATCATACAATCACAATCACACAATCGCAATCATACAATTACAATCTCGCAAATACAATCTCCCAAATACAATCAAACAATCACAATCATACAATCACAATCATACAATCACAATCATACAATCACAATCATACAATCACAATCATACAATCACAATCATACTATCACAATCGTACAATCACAATCGTACAATCACAATCGCACAACCACAATCAGACAATCACAATCATACAATCACAATCATACAATCACAATCATACAATCACAATCATACAATCACAATCATACAATCACAATCACACTTTCACAATCATACTATCACAATCATACAATCACAATCATACAATCACAGTCATACAATAACAATCATATAATCACAATCATACTATCACAATCATACAATCACAATCATACAATCACAATCATAAAATCACAATCAGACAATCACAATCATACAATCACAATCATACAATCACAATCAAAGAATCACAATCATACAATCACAATCATACAATCGCAAGCATACAATCACAATCATACAATCTCAATCATACAATCACAATCATACAATCACAATCATACAATCATAATCATACAATTACAATCGTACAATCACAATCGTACAATCACAATCGCACAACCACAATCATACAATCATAATCATACAATCACAATCATACTTTCACAATCGTACAATCACAATCATACAATCACAATCATACAATCACAATCATACAATCGCAATCATACAATCGCAATCATACAATCGCAATCATACAATCGCAATCATACAATCGCAATCATACAATCGCAATCATACAATCTCAATCATACAATCACAATCATACAATCACAATCATAAAATCACAAAAATACAAACTTAATCATACAATCACAATCATACAATCACAATCATACAATCATAATCATACAATCACAATCATACGATCGCAATCATACAATCACAATCATACCATCACAATCATACAATCACAATCATACAATCATAATCATACAATTACAATCATACATCACAATCATACAATCACAATCATACAATCGCAATCATACAGTCGCAATCATACAATTACAATATCCCAAATACAATCTCGTAAATACAGTCATACAATCACAATCATACAATCACAATCACACAATCACAATCATACAATCACAATCACACAATCACAATCATACAATCACAATCATACAATCACAATCATACAATCACAATTATGCAATCACAATCATACAATCGCATTCATACAATCGCAATCATACAATCACAATCATACAATCATAATCATACAATTACAGTCTTACATCACAATCATACAATCACAATCATACAATCGCAATCATACAATCACAATCATACAATCGCAATCGTACAATTACAATCTCCCAAATACAATCTCCCAAATACAATCAAACAATCACAATCATACAATCACAATCATACAATCACAATCATACAATCACAATCATACAATCACAATCATACTATCACAATCGTACAATCACATTCGCACAACCACAATCAGACAATCACAATCATACAATCACAATCATACAATCACAATCATACAATCACAATCATACAATCACAATCATACAATCACAATCATACTTTCACAATCATACTATCACAATCATACAATCACAATCATACAATCACAGTCATACAATAACAATCATATAATCACAATCATACTATCACAATCATACAATCACAATCATACAATCACAATCATAAAATCACAATCATACAATCACAATCATACAATCACAACCATACAATCGCAAGCATACAATCACAATCATACAATCTCAATCATACAATCACAATCATACAATCATAATCATACAATTACAATCATACATCACAATCATACAATCACAATCATACAATCACAATCATACTATCGCAATCATACAATCTCAATCATACAATCACAATCATACAATCATAACAATACAATTACAATCATACATCACAATCATACAATCACAATCATACAATCGCAATCATACAATTACAATATCCCAAATGCAATCTCCCAAATACAATCATACAATCACAATCATACAATCACAATCGTACAATCACAATCGTACAATCACAATCGCACAACCACAATCATACAATCATAATCATACAATCACAATCATACAATCACAATCATACAATCACAATCATACAATCACAATCATACAATCACAATCATACAATCACAATCATACAATCACAATCATACAATCACAATCATACAATCCCAATCATACAATCGCAATCATACAATCGCAATCATACAATCACAATCATACAATCTCAATCATACAATCACAATCATACAACCACAATCAGACTATCACAATCATACAATCACAATCATACAATCACAATTATGCAATCACAATCATACAATCATAATCATACAATCACAATCATACAATCGCAATCATACAATTACAATATCCCAAATACAATCTCCCAAATACAATCATACAATCACAATCATACATACACAATCATACAATCACAATCATACAATCGCAATCATACAATCGCAATCATACAATTACAATATCCCAAATACAATCTCGCAAATACAGTCATACAATCACAATCATACAATCACAATCATACGATCGCAATCATACAATTACAATATCCCAAATACAATCTCCCAAATACAATCATACAATCACAATCACACAATCACAATCATACAATCATAATCATACAATTACAATCATACATCACAATCATACAATCACAATCATACAATCACAATCATACAATCACCATCATACAATCACAATCATACAATCACAATCATACAATCACAATCATACAATCACAATCATACAATCACAATCATACAATCGCAATCATACAATCACAATCATACAATCATAATCATACATTCAAAATCATGCAATCGCAATCATACAATCACAATCATGCAATCACAATCATACAATCAGAATCATACAATCGCAATCATACAATTACAATCATAAAATCACAATCAGACAATCACAATCATACAATCACAATCATACAATCACAATCAAAGAATCACAATCATACAATCACAATCATACAATCGCAAGCATACAATCACAATCATACAATCTCAATCATACAATCACAATCATACAATCACAATCATACAATCATAATCATACAATTACAATCGTACAATCACAATCGTACAATCACAATCGCACAACCACAATCATACAATCATAATCATACAATCACAATCATACTTTCACAATCGTACAATCACAATCATACAATCACAATCATACAATCACAATCATACAATCGCAATCATACAATCGCAATCATACAATCGCAATCATACAATCGCAATCATACAATCGCAATCATACAATCGCAATCATACAATCTCAATCATACAATCACAATCATACAATCACAATCATAAAACCACAAAAATACAAACTTAATCATACAATCACAATCATACAATCACAATCATACAATCATAATCATACAATCACAATCATACGATCGCAATCATACAATCACAATCATACCATCACAATCATACAATCACAATCATACAATCATAATCATACAATTACAATCATACATCACAATCATACAATCACAATCATACAATCGCAATCATACAGTCGCAATCATACAATTACAATATCCCAAATACAATCTCGTAAATACAGTCATACAATCACAATCATACAATCACAATCACACAATCACAATCATACAATCACAATCACACAATCACAATCATACAATCACAATCATACAATCACAATCATACAATCACAATTATGCAATCACAATCATACAATCGCATTCATACAATCGCAATCATACAATCACAATCATACAATCATAATCATACAATTACAGTCTTACATCACAATCATACAATCACAATCATACAATCGCAATCATACAATCACAATCATACAATCGCAATCGTACAATTACAATCTCCCAAATACAATCTCCCAAATACAATCAAACAATCACAATCATACAATCACAATCATACAATCACAATCATACAATCACAATCATACAATCACAATCATACTATCACAATCGTACAATCACATTCGCACAACCACAATCAGACAATCACAATCATACAATCACAATCATACAATCACAATCATACAATCACAATCATACAATCACAATCATACTTTCACAATCATACTATCACAATCATACAATCACAATCATACAATCACAGTCATACAATAACAATCATATAATCACAATCATACTATCACAATCATACAATCACAATCATACAATCACAATCATAAAATCACAATCATACAATCACAATCATACAATCACAACCATACAATCGCAAGCATACAATCACAATCATACAATCTCAATCATACAATCACAATCATACAATCATAATCATACAATTACAATCATACATCACAATCATACAATCACAATCATACAATCACAATCATACTATCGCAATCATACAATCTCAATCATACAATCACAATCATACAATCATAACAATACAATTACAATCATACATCACAATCATACAATCACAATCATACAATCGCAATCATACAATTACAATATCCCAAATGCAATCTCCCAAATACAATCATACAATCACAATCATACAATCACAATCGTACAATCACAATCGTACAATCACAATCGCACAACCACAATCATACAATCATAATCATACAATCACAATCATACAATCACAATCATACAATCGCATTCATACAATCACAATCATACAATCGCAATCATACAATTACAATCTCCCAAATACAATCTCCCAAATACAATCAAACAATCACAATCATACAAACACAATCATACAATCACAATCATACAATCACAATCATACTATCACAATCGTACAATCACAATCGTACAATCACAATCGCACAACCACAATCAGACAATCATAATCATACAATCACAATCATACAACCACAATCATACAATCACAATCATACAATCACAATCATACAATCACAATCATACAATCACAATCATACAATCACAATCATACAATCTCAATCATACAATCACAATCATACAATCATAATCATACAATTACAGTCATACATCACAATCATGCAATCACAATCATACAATCGCAATCATAGAATCACAATCATACAATCGCAATCATACAATTACAATCTCCCAAATACAATCTCCCAAATACAATCAAACAATCACAATCATACAATCACAATCATACAATCACAATCATACAATCACAATCATACAATCACAATCATACTATCACAATCGTACAATCACAATCGTACAATCACAATCGCACAACCACAATCAGACAATCACAATCATACAATCACAATCATACAATCACAATCATACAATCACAATCATACAATCGCAATCATACAATTACAATCTCGCAAATACAATCTCCCAAATACAATCAAACAATCACAATCATACAATCACAATCATACAATCACAATCATACAATCACAATCATACAATCACAATCATACAATCACAATCATACTATCACAATCGTACAATCACAATCGTACAATCACAATCGCACAACCACAATCAGACAATCACAATCATACAATCACAATCATACAATCACAATCATACAATCACAATCATACAATCACAATCATACAATCACAATCATACAATCACAATCACACTTTCACAATCATACTATCACAATCATACAATCACAATCATACAATCACAGTCATACAATAACAATCATATAATCACAATCATACTATCACAATCATACAATCACAATCATACAATCACAATCATAAAATCACAATCAGACAATCACAATCATACAATCACAATCATACAATCACAATCAAAGAATCACAATCATACAATCACAATCATACAATCGCAAGCATACAATCACAATCATACAATCTCAATCATACAATCACAATCATACAATCACAATCATACAATCATAATCATACAATTACAATCGTACAATCACAATCGTACAATCACAATCGCACAACCACAATCATACAATCATAATCATACAATCACAATCATACTTTCACAATCGTACAATCACAATCATACAATCACAATCATACAATCACAATCATACAATCGCAATCATACAATCGCAATCATACAATCGCAATCATACAATCGCAATCATACAATCGCAATCATACAATCGCAATCATACAATCGCAATCATACAATCTCAATCATACAATCACAATCATACAATCACAATCATAAAATCACAAAAATACAAACTTAATCATACAATCACAATCATACAATCACAATCATACAATCATAATCATACAATCACAATCATACGATCGCAAACATACAATCACAATCATACCACCACAATCATACAATCACAATCATACAATCATAATCATACAATTACAATCATACATCACAATCATACAATCACAATCATACAATCGCAATCATACAGTCGCAATCATACAATTACAATATCCCAAATACAATCTCGTAAATACAGTCATACAATCACAATCATACAATCACAATCACACAATCACAATCATACAATCACAATCACACAATCACAATCATACAATCACAATCATACAATCACAATCATACAATCACAATTATGCAATCACAATCATACAATCGCATTCATACAATCGCAATCATACAATCACAATCATACAATCATAATCATACAATTACAGTCTTACATCACAATCATACAATCACAATCATACAATCACAATCATACTATCACAATCGTACAATCACAATCGTACAATCACAATCGCACAACCACAATCAGACAATCACAATCATACAATCACAATCATACAATCACAATCATACAATCACAATCACACAATCGCAATCATACAATTACAATCTCGCAAATACAATCTCCCAAATACAATCAAACAATCACAATCATACAATCACAATCATACAATCACAATCATACAATCACAATCATACAATCACAATCATACAATCACAATCATACAATCACAATCATACTATCACAATCGTACAATCACAATCGTACAATCACAATCGCACAACCACAATCAGACAATCACAATCATACAATCACAATCATACAATCACAATCATACAATCACAATCATACAATCACAATCATACAATCACAATCATACAATCACAATCACACTTTCACAATCATACTATCACAATCATACAATCACAATCATACAATCACAGTCATACAATAACAATCATATAATCACAATCATACTATCACAATCATACAATCACAATCATACAATCACAATCATAAAATCACAATCAGACAATCACAATCATACAATCACAATCATACAATCACAATCAAAGAATCACAATCATACAATCACAATCATACAATCGCAAGCATACAATCACAATCATACAATCTCAATCATACAATCACAATCATACAATCACAATCATACAATCATAATCATACAATTACAATCGTACAATCACAATCGTACAATCACAATCGCACAACCACAATCATACAATCATAATCATACAATCACAATCATACTTTCACAATCGTACAATCACAATCATACAATCACAATCATACAATCACAATCATACAATCGCAATCATACAATCGCAATCATACAATCGCAATCATACAATCGCAATTATACAATCGCAATCATACAATCGCAATCATACAATCTCAATCATACAATCACAATCATACAATCACAATCATAAAATCACAAAAATACAAACTTAATCATACAATCACAATCATACAATCACAATCATACAATCATAATCATACAATCACAATCATACGATCGCAATCATACAATCACAATCATACCATCACAATCATACAATCACAATCATACAATCATAATCATACAATTACAATCATACATCACAATCATACAATCACAATCATACAATCGCAATCATACAGTCGCAATCATACAATTACAATATCCCAAATACAATCTCGTAAATACAGTCATACAATCACAATCATACAATCACAATCACACAATCACAATCATACAATCACAATCACACAATCACAATCATACAATCACAATCATACAATCACAATCATACAATCACAATTATGCAATCACAATCATACAATCGCATTCATACAATCGCAATCATACAATCACAATCATACAATCATAATCATACAATTACAGTCTTACATCACAATCATACAATCACAATCATACAATCGCAATCATACAATCACAATCATACAATCGCAATCGTACAATTACAATCTCCCAAATACAATCTCCCAAATACAATCAAACAATCACAATCATACAATCACAATCATACAATCACAATCATACAATCACAATCATACAATCACAATCATACTATCACAATCGTACAATCACATTCGCACAACCACAATCAGACAATCACAATCATACAATCACAATCATACAATCACAATCATACAATCACAATCATACAATCACAATCATACAATCACAATCATACTTTCACAATCATACTATCACAATCATACAATCACAATCATACAATCACAGTCATACAATAACAATCATATAATCACAATCATACTATCACTATCATACAATCACAATCATACAATCACAATCATAAAATCACAATCATACAATCACAATCATACAATCACAACCATACAATCGCAAGCATACAATCACAATCATACAATCTCAATCATACAATCACAATCATACAATCATAATCATACAATTACAATCATACATCACAATCATACAATCACAATCATACAATCACAATCATACTATCGCAATCATACAATCTCAATCATACAATCACAATCATACAATCATAACAATACAATTACAATCATACATCACAATCATACAATCACAATCATACAATCGCAATCATACAATTACAATATCCCAAATGCAATCTCCCAAATACAATCATACAATCACAATCATACAATCACAATCATACAATCACAATCATACAATCGCATTCATACAATCGCAATCATACAATCACAATCATACAATCATAATCATACAATTACAGTCTTACATCACAATCATACAATCACAATCATACAATCACAATCATACTATCACAATCGTACAATCACAATCGTACAATCACAATCGCACAACCACAATCAGACAATCACAATCATACAATCACAATCATACAATCACAATCATACAATCACAATCACACAATCGCAATCATACAATTACAATCTCGCAAATACAATCTCCCAAATACAATCAAACAATCACAATCATACAATCACAATCATACAATCACAATCATACAATCACAATCATACAATCACAATCATACAATCACAATCATACTATCACAATCGTACAATCACAATCGTACAATCACAATCGCACAACCACAATCAGACAATCACAATCATACAATCACAATCATACAATCACAATCATACAATCACAATCATACAATCACAATCATACAATCACAATCATACAATCACAATCACACTTTCACAATCATACTATCACAATCATACAATCACAATCATACAATCACAGTCATACAATAACAATCATATAATCACAATCATACTATCACAATCATACAATCACAATCATACAATCACAATCATAAAATCACAATCAGACAATCACAATCATACAATCACAATCATACAATCACAATCAAAGAATCACAATCATACAATCACAATCATACAATCGCAAGCATACAATCACAATCATACAATCTCAATCATACAATCACAATCATACAATCACAATCATACAATCATAATCATACAATTACAATCGTACAATCACAATCGTACAATCACAATCGCACAACCACAATCATACAATCATAATCATACAATCACAATCATACTTTCACAATCGTACAATCACAATCATACAATCACAATCATACAATCACAATCATACAATCGCAATCATACAATCGCAATCATACAATCGCAATCATACAATCGCAATCATACAATCGCAATCATACAATCGCAATCATACAATCTCAATCATACAATCACAATCATACAATCACAATCATAAAATCACAAAAATACAAACTTAATCATACAATCACAATCATACAATCACAATCATACAATCA
Organism: Megachile rotundata; assembly: GCF_050947335.1. Classification (NCBI taxonomy): domain Eukaryota; kingdom Metazoa; phylum Arthropoda; class Insecta; order Hymenoptera; family Megachilidae; genus Megachile; species Megachile rotundata. The sequence continues at coordinate 1,730,974 of NW_027473335.1, read as the reverse complement.
TAATCATACAATCACAATCATACGATCGCAATCATACAATCACAATCATACCATCACAATCATACAATCACAATCATACAATCATAATCATACAATTACAATCATACATCACAATCATACAATCACAATCATACAATCGCAATCATACAGTCGCAATCATACAATTACAATATCCCAAATACAATCTCGTAAATACAGTCATACAATCACAATCATACAATCACAATCACACAATCACAATCATACAATCACAATCACACAATCACAATCATACAATCACAATCATACAATCACAATCATACAATCACAATTATGCAATCACAATCATACAATCGCATTCATACAATCGCAATCATACAATCACAATCATACAATCATAATCATACAATTACAGTCTTACATCACAATCATACAATCACAATCATACAATCGCAATCATACAATCACAATCATACAATCGCAATCGTACAATTACAATCTCCCAAATACAATCTCCCAAATACAATCAAACAATCACAATCATACAATCACAATCATACAATCACAATCATACAATCACAATCATACAATCACAATCATACTATCACAATCGTACAATCACATTCGCACAACCACAATCAGACAATCACAATCATACAATCACAATCATACAATCACAATCATACAATCACAATCATACAATCACAATCATACAATCACAATCATACTTTCACAATCATACTATCACAATCATACAATCACAATCATACAATCACAGTCATACAATAACAATCATATAATCACAATCATACTATCACAATCATACAATCACAATCATACAATCACAATCATAAAATCACAATCATACAATCACAATCATACAATCACAACCATACAATCGCAAGCATACAATCACAATCATACAATCTCAATCATACAATCACAATCATACAATCATAATCATACAATTACAATCATACATCACAATCATACAATCACAATCATACAATCACAATCATACTATCGCAATCATACAATCTCAATCATACAATCACAATCATACAATCATAACAATACAATTACAATCATACATCACAATCATACAATCACAATCATACAATCGCAATCATACAATTACAATATCCCAAATGCAATCTCCCAAATACAATCATACAATCACAATCATACAATCACAATCGTACAATCACAATCGTACAATCACAATCGCACAACCACAATCATACAATCATAATCATACAATCACAATCATACAATCACAATCATACAATCACAATCATACAATCACAATCATACAATCACAATCATACAATCACAATCATACAATCACAATCATACAATCACAATCATACAATCCCAATCATACAATCGCAATCATACAATCGCAATCATACAATCACAATCATACAATCGCAATCATACAATCACAATCATACAATCGCAATCGTACAATTACAATCTCCCAAATACAATCTCCCAAATACAATCAAACAATCACAATCATACAATCACAATCATACAATCACAATCATACAATCACAATCATACAATCACAATCATACTATCACAATCGTACAATCACATTCGCACAACCACAATCAGACAATCACAATCATACAATCACAATCATACAATCACAATCATACAATCGCAATCATACAGTCGCAATCATACAATTACAATATCCCAAATACAATCTCGTAAATACAGTCATACAATCACAATCATACAATCACAATCACACAATCACAATCATACAATCACAATCACACAATCACAATCATACAATCACAATCATACAATCACAATCATACAATCACAATTATGCAATCACAATCATACAATCGCATTCATACAATCGCAATCATACAATCACAATCATACAATCATAATCATACAATTACAGTCTTACATCACAATCATACAATCACAATCATACAATCGCAATCATACAATCACAATCATACAATCGCAATCGTACAATTACAATCTCCCAAATACAATCTCCCAAATACAATCAAACAATCACAATCATACAATCACAATCATACAATCACAATCATACAATCACAATCATACAATCACAATCATACTATCACAATCGTACAATCACATTCGCACAACCACAATCAGACAATCACAATCATACAATCACAATCATACAATCACAATCATACAATCACAATCATACAATCACAATCATACAATCACAATCATACTTTCACAATCATACTATCACAATCATACAATCACAATCATACAATCACAGTCATACAATAACAATCATATAATCACAATCATACTATCACAATCATACAATCACAATCATACAAACACAATCATAAAATCACAATCATACAATCACAATCATACAATCACAACCATACAATCGCAAGCATACAATCACAATCATACAATCTCAATCATACAATCACAATCATACAATCATAATCATACAATTACAATCATACATCACAATCATACAATCACAATCATACAATCACAATCATACTATCGCAATCATACAATCTCAATCATACAATCACAATCATACAATCATAACAATACAATTACAATCATACATCACAATCATACAATCACAATCATACAATCGCAATCATACAATTACAATATCCCAAATGCAATCTCCCAAATACAATCATACAATCACAATCATACAATCACAATCGTACAATCACAATCGTACAATCACAATCGCACAACCACAATCATACAATCATAATCATACAATCACAATCATACAATCACAATCATACAATCACAATCATACAATCACAATCATACAATCACAATCATACAATCACAATCATACAATCACAATCATACAATCACAATCATACAATCCCAATCATACAATCGCAATCATACAATCGCAATCATACAATCACAATGATACAATCTCAATCATACAATCACAATCATACAACCACAATCAGACAATCACAATCATACAATCACAATCATACAATCACAATTATGCAATCACAATCATACAATCATAATCATACAATCACAATCATACAATCGCAATCATACAATTACAATATCCCAAATACAATCTCCCAAATACAATCATACAATCACAATCATACATACACAATCATACAATCACAATCATACAATCGCAATCATACAATCGCAATCATACAATTACAATATCCCAAATACAATCTCGCAAATACAGTCATACAATCACAATCATACAATCACAATCATACGATCGCAATCATACAATTACAATATCCCAAATACAATCTCCCAAATACAATCATACAATCACAATCACACAATCACAATCATACAATCATAATCATACAATTACAATCATACATCACAATCATACAATCACAATCATACAATCACAATCATACAATCACCATCATTCAATCACAATCATACAATCACAATCATACAATCACAATCATACAATCACAATCATACAATCACAATCATACAATCGCAATCATACAATCACAATCATACAATCATAATCATACATTCAAAATCATGCAATCGCAATCATACAATCACAATCATGCAATCACAATCATACAATCAGAATCATACAATCGCAATCATACAATTACAATCATAAAATCACAATCAGACAATCACAATCATACAATCACAATCATACAATCACAATCAAAGAATCACAATCATACAATCACAATCATACAATCGCAAGCATACAATCACAATCATACAATCTCAATCATACAATCACAATCATACAATCACAATCATACAATCATAATCATACAATTACAATCGTACAATCACAATCGTACAATCACAATCGCACAACCACAATCATACAATCATAATCATACAATCACAATCATACTTTCACAATCGTACAATCACAATCATACAATCACAATCATACAATCACAATCATACAATCGCAATCATACAATCGCAATCATACAATCGCAATCATACAATCGCAATCATACAATCGCAATCATACAATCGCAATCATACAATCTCAATCATACAATCACAATCATACAATCACAATCATAAAATCACAAAAATACAAACTTAATCATACAATCACAATCATACAATCACAATCATACAATCATAATCATACAATCACAATCATACGATCGCAATCATACAATCACAATCATACCATCACAATCATACAATCACAATCATACAATCATAATCATACAATTACAATCATACATCACAATCATACAATCACAATCATACAATCGCAATCATACAGTCGCAATCATACAATTACAATATCCCAAATACAATCTCGTAAATACAGTCATACAATCACAATCATACAATCACAATCACACAATCACAATCATACAATCACAATCACACAATCACAATCATACAATCACAATCATACAATCACAATCATACAATCACAATTATGCAATCACAATCATACAATCGCATTCATACAATCGCAATCATACAATCACAATCATACAATCATAATCATACAATTACAGTCTTACATCACAATCATACAATCACAATCATACAATCGCAATCATACAATCACAATCATACAATCGCAATCGTACAATTACAATCTCCCAAATACAATCTCCCAAATACAATCAAACAATCACAATCATACAATCACAATCATACAATCACAATCATACAATCACAATCATACAATCACAATCATACTATCACAATCGTACAATCACATTCGCACAACCACAATCAGACAATCACAATCATACAATCACAATCATACAATCACAATCATACAATCACAATCATACAATCACAATCATACAATCACAATCATACTTTCACAATCATACTATCACAATCATACAATCACAATCATACAATCACAGTCATACAATAACAATCATATAATCACAATCATACTATCACAATCATACAATCACAATCATACAATCACAATCATAAAATCACAATCATACAATCACAATCATACAATCACAACCATACAATCGCAAGCATACAATCACAATCATACAATCTCAATCATACAATCACAATCATACAATCATAATCATACAATTACAATCATACATCACAATCATACAATCACAATCATACAATCACAATCATACTATCGCAATCATACAATCTCAATCATACAATCACAATCATACAATCATAACAATACAATTACAATCATACATCACAATCATACAATCACAATCATACAATCGCAATCATACAATTACAATATCCCAAATGCAATCTCCCAAATACAATCATACAATCACAATCATACAATCACAATCGTACAATCACAATCGTACAATCACAATCGCACAACCACAATCATACAATCATAATCATACAATCACAATCATACAATCACAATCATACAATCACAATCATACAATCACAATCATACAATCACAATCATACAATCACAATCATACAATCACAATCATACAATCACAATCATACAATCCCAATCATACAATCGCAATCATACAATCGCAATCATACAATCACAATCATACAATCTCAATCATACAATCACAATCATACAACCACAATCAGACAATCACAATCATACAATCACAATCATACAATCACAATTATGCAATCACAATCATACAATCATAATCATACAATCACAATCATACAATCGCAATCATACAATTACAATATCCCAAATACAATCTCCCAAATACAATCATACAATCACAATCATACATACACAATCATACAATCACAATCATACAATCGCAATCATACAATCGCAATCATACAATTACAATATCCCAAATACAATCTCGCAAATACAGTCATACAATCACAATCATACAATCACAATCATACGATCGCAATCATACAATTACAATATCCCAAATACAATCTCCCAAATACAATCATACAATCACAATCACACAATCACAATCATACAATCATAATCATACAATTACAATCATACATCACAATCATACAATCACAATCATACAATCACAATCATACAATCACCATCATACAATCACAATCATACAATCACAATCATACAATCACAATCATACAATCACAATCATACAATCACAATCATACAATCACCATCATACAATCACAATCATACAATCACAATCATACTTTCACAATCATACAATCACAATCATACAATCACAATCATACAATCACAGTCATACAATCACAATCATACAATCACAATCATACAATCACAAAAATACAATCATAATCATACAATCACAATCATACAATCGCAATCATACAATCACAATCATACAATCATAATCATACATTCAAAATCATGCAATCGCAATCATACAATCACAATCATGCAATCACAATCATACAATCAGAATCATACAATCACAATCATTCAATAACAATCGTACAATCACAATCGTACAATCACAATCGCACAACCACAATCAGACAATCACACTCATACAATCACAATCATACAATCACAATCATACAATCACAATCATACCATCACAATCATACTTTCACAATCATACAATCACAGTCATACAATCACAATCATACAATCACAATCATACAATCACAAAAATACAATCATAATCATACAATCACAATCATACAATCGCAATCATACAATCACAATCATACAATCATAATCATACAATTACAATCATACATCACAATCATACAATCACAATCATACAATCACAATCATACTATCGCAATCATACAATCTCAATCATACAATCACAATCATACAATCATAACAATACAATTACAATCATACATCACAATCATACAATCACAATCATACAATCGCAATCATACAATTACAATATCCCAAATGCAATCTCCCAAATACAATCATACAATCACAATCATACAATCACAATCGTACAATCACAATCGTACAATCACAATCGCACAACCACAATCATACAATCATAATCATACAATCACAATCATACAATCACAATCATACAATCACAATCATACAATCACAATCATACAATCACAATCATACAATCACAATCATACAATCACAATCATACAATCACAATCATACAATCACAATCATACAATCCCAATCATACAATCGCAATCATACAATCGCAATCATACAATCACAATCATACAATCTCAATCATACAATCACAATCATACAACCACAATCAGACAATCACAATCATACAATCACAATCATACAATCACAATTATGCAATCACAATCATACAATCATAATCATACAATCACAATCATACAATCGCAATCATACAATTACAATATCCCAAATACAATCTCCCAAATACAATCATACAATTACAATATCCCAAATACAATCTCCCAAATACAATCATACAATCACAATCATACATACACAATCATACAATCACAATCATACAATCGCAATCATACAATCGCAATCATACAATTACAATATCCCAAATACAATCTCGCAAATACAGTCATACAATCACAATCATACAATCACAATCATACGATCGCAATCATACAATTACAATATCCCAAATACAATCTCCCAAATACAATCATACAATCACAATCACACAATCACAATCATACAATCATAATCATACAATTACAATCATACATCACAATCATACAATCACAATCATACAATCACAATCATACAATCACCATCATACAATCACAATCATACAATCACAATCATACAATCACAATCATACAATCACAATCATACAATCACAATCATACAATCACCATCATACAATCACAATCATACAATCACAATCATACTTTCACAATCATACAATCACAATCATACAATCACAATCATACAATCACAGTCATACAATCACAATCATACAATCACAATCATACAATCACAAAAATACAATCATAATCATACAATCACAATCATACAATCGCAATCATACAATCACAATCATACAATCATAATCATACATTCAAAATCATGCAATCGCAATCATACAATCACAATCATGCAATCACAATCATACAATCAGAATCATACAATCACAATCATTCAATAACAATCGTACAATCACAATCGTACAATCACAATCGCACAACCACAATCAGACAATCACACTCATACAATCACAATCATACAATCACAATCATACAATCACAATCATACCATCACAATCATACTTTCACAATCATACAATCACAGTCATACAATCACAATCATACAATCACAATCATACAATCACAAAAATACAATCATAATCATACAATCACAATCATACAATCGCAATCATACAATCACAATCATACAATCATAATCATACATTCAAAATCATGCAATCGCAATCATACAATCACAATCATGCAATCACAATCATACAATCAGAATCATACAATCGCAATCATACAATTACAATCTCCCAAATACAATCTCCCAAATACAATCTCCCAGATACAATCATACAATCACAATTATACAATCACAATCATACAATCATAATCATACAATTACAATCATACATCACAATCATACAATCACAATCATACAATCGCAATCATACAATCACAATTATACAATCGCAATCATACAATTACAATCTCCCAAATACAATCTCCCAAATACAATCTCCCAAATACAATCATACAATCACAATCATACAATCACAATCATACAATCACAATCATACTACCACAATCATACGATCACAATCATATAATCACAATCATACAATCACAATCATACAATCACAATCATACAATCACAATCATACAATCACAATCATACAATCGCAATCATACATTCAAAATCATGCAATCGCAATCATACAATCACAATCATGCAATCACAATCATACAATCAGAATCATACTATCACAATCATTCAATAACAATCGTACAATCACAATCGTACAATCACAATCGCACAACCACAATCAGACAATCACACTCATACAATCACAATCATACAATCACAATCATACAATCACAATCATACCATCACAATCATACTTTAACAATCATACCATCACAATCATACTTTAACAATCATACAATCACAATCATACAATCACAGTCATACAATCACAATCATACAATCACAATCATACAATCACAATCATACAATCACAATCATACAATCACAATCATACAATCACAATCATACTTTCACAATCATACAATCACAATCATACAATCACAATCATACAATCACAGTCATACAATCACAGTCGTACTATCACAATCGTACTATCACAATCATACAATCACAATCATACTACCACAATCATACTATCGCGATCATATAATCACAATCATACAATCACAATCATACAATCACAATCATACAATCGCAATCATGCAATCACAATCATACAATCACAATCATGCAATCACAATCATACAATCAGAATCATACAATCACAATCATTCAATAACAATCGTACAATCACAATCGTACAATCACAATCGTACAATCACAATCGCACAACCACAATCAGACAATCACACTTATACAATCACAATCATACAATCACAATCATACAATCACAATCATACCATCACAATCATACTTTAACAATCATACCATCACAGTCATACTTTAACAATCATACAATCACAATCATACAATCACAGTCATACAATCACAATCATACAATCAGAATCATACTATCACAATCATACAATCACAATCATACAATCACAATCATACCATCACAATCATACTTTAACAATCATACTATCACAATCATACTTTAACAATCATACAATCACAATCATACAATCGCAATCATACAATCACAATCATACAATCGCAATCATACAATTACAATCTCCCAAATACAATCTCCCAAATACAATCAAACAATCACAATCGTACAATCACAATCGCACAACCACAATCAGACAATCACAATCATACAATCGCAATCATACAATGGCAATCATACAATTACAATATCCCAAATACAATCTCGCAAATACAGTCATACAGTCACAATCGTACAATCACAATCATACAATCACAATCATACAATCACAATCATACAATCGCAATCATACAATTACAATATCCCAAAATACAAACTCCCAAATACAATCATACAATCACAATCACACAATCACAATCATACAATCATAATCATACAATTACAATCATACATCACAATCATACAATCACAATCATACTATCACAATCATACAATCACAATCATACAATCACAATCATACAATCACAATCATACAATCACAATCATACAATCATAATCATACAATCACAATCATACAATCACAATCATACAATCACGATCATACAATCGCAAGCATACAATCACAATCATACAATCTCAATCATACAATCTCAATCATACAATCACAATCATACAATCATAATAATACAATTACAATCATACATCACAATCATACAATCACAATCATACAATCGTAATCATACAATCACAATCATACAATCGCAATCATACAATTACAATCTCCCAAATACAATCTCCCAAATACAATCTCCCAAATACAATCATACAATCACAATCATACAATCACAATCATACTTTCACAATCATACAATCACAATCATACAATCACAATAATACAATCACAGTCATACAATCACAGTCATACAATCACAATCGTACTATCACAATCATACAATCACAATCATACAATCACAATCATACAATCACAATCATACAATCACAATTATGCAATCACAATCATACAATCGCATTCATACAATCGCAATCATGCAATCACAATCATACAATCATAATCATACAATTACAGTCATACATCACAATCATACAATCACAATCATACAATCGCAATCATACAATCACAATCATACAATCGCAATCATACAATTACAATCTCCCAAATACAATCTCCCAAATACAATCTCCCAAATACAATCTCCCAAATACAATCACACAATCACAATCATACAATCGCAATCATACAATCACAATCATACAATCGCAATCATACAATTACGATCTCCCAAATACAATCTCCCAAATACAATCATACAATCACAATCACACAATCACAATCATACAATCACAATCATACAATCACAATCATACAATCACAATTATGCAATCACAATCATACAATCGCATTCATACAATCGCAATCATACAATCACAATCATACAGTCATAATCATACAATTACAGTCATACATCACAATCATACAATCACAATCATAGAATCGCAATCATACAATCACAATCATACAATCGCAATCATACAATTACAATCTCCCAAATACAATCTCCCAAATACAATCAAACAATCACAATCATACAATCACAATCATACAATCACAATCATACAATCACAATCATACAATCACAATCATACTAGCACAATCGTACAATCACAATCGCACAACCACAATCAGACAATCACAATCATACAATCACAATCATACAATCACAATCATACAATCACAATCATACAATCACAATCATACAATCACAATCATACAATCACAATCATACAATCACAATCATACTTTCACAATCATACAATCATAATCATACTATCACAATCATACAATCACAATCATACAATCACAATCATACAATCACAATCATACAATCACAATTATGCAATCACAATCATACAATCGCATTCATACAATCGCAATCATACAATCACAATCATACAGTCATAATCATACAATTACAGTCATACATCACAATCATACAATCACAATCATAGAATCGCAATCATACAATCACAATCATACAATCACAATCATACAATCACAATCATACAATCACAATCATACAATCACAATCATACAATCACAATCATACAATCACAATCATACAATCACAATCATACTTTCACAATCATACAATCATAATCATACTATCACACTCATACAATCACAATCATACAATCACAATCATGCAATCACAATCATACAATCACAATCATACAATCATAATCATACAATCACAATCATACAATCACAATCATACAATCACAATCATACAATCACGATCATACAATCTCAATCATACAATCACAATCATACAATCATAATCATACAATTACAATCATACATCACAATCATACAATCACAATCATACAATCACAATCATACTATCGCAATCATACAATCTCAATCATACAATCACAATCATACAATCATAACAATACAATTACAATCATACATCACAATCATACAATCACAATCATACAATCGCAATCATACAATTACAATATCCCAAATGCAATCTCCCAAATACAATCATACAATCACAATCATACAATCACAATCGTACAATCACAATCGTACAATCACAATCGCACAACCACAATCATACAATCATAATCATACAATCACAATCATACAATCACAATCATACAATCACAATCATACAATCACAATCATACAATCACAATCATACAATCACAATCATACAATCACAATCATACAATCACAATCATACAATCCCAATCATACAATCGCAATCATACAATCGCAATCATACAATCACAATCATACAATCTCAATCATACAATCACAATCATACAACCACAATCAGACAATCACAATCATACAATCACAATCATACAATCACAATTATGCAATCACAATCATACAATCATAATCATACAATCACAATCATACAATCGCAATCATACAATTACAATATCCCAAATACAATCTCCCAAATACAATCATACAATCACAATCATACATACACAATCATACAATCACAATCATACAATCGCAATCATACAATCGCAATCATACAATTACAATATCCCAAATACAATCTCGCAAATACAGTCATACAATCACAATCATACAATCACAATCATACGATCGCAATCATACAATTACAATATCCCAAATACAATCTCCCAAATACAATCATACAATCACAATCACACAATCACAATCATACAATCATAATCATACAATTACAATCATACATCACAATCATACAATCACAATCATACAATCACAATCATACAATCACCATCATACAATCACAATCATACAATCACAATCATACAATCACAATCATACAATCACAATCATACAATCACAATCATACAATCACCATCATACAATCACAATCATACAATCACAATCATACTTTCACAATCATACAATCACAATCATACAATCACAATCATACAATCACAGTCATACAATCACAATCATACAATCACAATCATACAATCACAAAAATACAATCATAATCATACAATCACAATCATACAATCGCAATCATACAATCACAATCATACAATCATAATCATACATTCAAAATCATGCAATCGCAATCATACAATCACAATCATGCAATCACAATCATACAATCAGAATCATACAATCACAATCATTCAATAACAATCGTACAATCACAATCGTACAATCACAATCGCACAACCACAATCAGACAATCACACTCATACAATCACAATCATACAATCACAATCATACAATCACAATCATACCATCACAATCATACTTTCACAATCATACAATCACAGTCATACAATCACAATCATACAATCACAATCATACAATCACAAAAATACAATCATAATCATACAATCACAATCATACAATCGCAATCATACAATCACAATCATACAATCATAATCATACAATTACAATCATACATCACAATCATACAATCACAATCATACAATCACAATCATACTATCGCAATCATACAATCTCAATCATACAATCACAATCATACAATCATAACAATACAATTACAATCATACATCACAATCATACAATCACAATCATACAATCGCAATCATACAATTACAATATCCCAAATGCAATCTCCCAAATACAATCATACAATCACAATCATACAATCACAATCGTACAATCACAATCGTACAATCACAATCGCACAACCACAATCATACAATCATAATCATACAATCACAATCATACAATCACAATCATACAATCACAATCATACAATCACAATCATACAATCACAATCATACAATCACAATCATACAATCACAATCATACAATCACAATCATACAATCACAATCATACAATCCCAATCATACAATCGCAATCATACAATCGCAATCATACAATCACAATCATACAATCTCAATCATACAATCACAATCATACAACCACAATCAGACAATCACAATCATACAATCACAATCATACAATCACAATTATGCAATCACAATCATACAATCATAATCATACAATCACAATCATACAATCGCAATCATACAATTACAATATCCCAAATACAATCTCCCAAATACAATCATACAATCACAATCATACATACACAATCATACAATCACAATCATACAATCGCAATCATACAATCGCAATCATACAATTACAATATCCCAAATACAATCTCGCAAATACAGTCATACAATCACAATCATACAATCACAATCATACGATCGCAATCATACAATTACAATATCCCAAATACAATCTCCCAAATACAATCATACAATCACAATCACACAATCACAATCATACAATCATAATCATACAATTACAATCATACATCACAATCATACAATCACAATCATACAATCACAATCATACAATCACCATCATACAATCACAATCATACAATCACAATCATACAATCACAATCATACAATCACAATCATACAATCACAATCATACAATCACCATCATACAATCACAATCATACAATCACAATCATACTTTCACAATCATACAATCACAATCATACAATCACAATCATACAATCACAGTCATACAATCACAATCATACAATCACAATCATACAATCACAAAAATACAATCATAATCATACAATCACAATCATACAATCGCAATCATACAATCACAATCATACAATCATAATCATACATTCAAAATCATGCAATCGCAATCATACAATCACAATCATGCAATCACAATCATACAATCAGAATCATACAATCACAATCATTCAATAACAATCGTACAATCACAATCGTACAATCACAATCGCACAACCACAATCAGACAATCACACTCATACAATCACAATCATACAATCACAATCATACAATCACAATCATACCATCACAATCATACTTTCACAATCATACAATCACAGTCATACAATCACAATCATACAATCACAATCATACAATCACAAAAATACAATCATAATCATACAATCACAATCATACAATCGCAATCATACAATCACAATCATACAATCATAATCATACATTCAAAATCATGCAATCGCAATCATACAATCACAATCATGCAATCACAATCATACAATCAGAATCATACAATCGCAATCATACAATTACAATCTCCCAAATACAATCTCCCAAATACAATCTCCCAGATACAATCATACAATCACAATTATACAATCACAATCATACAATCATAATCATACAATTACAATCATACATCACAATCATACAATCACAATCATACAATCGCAATCATACAATCACAATTATACAATCGCAATCATACAATTACAATCTCCCAAATACAATCTCCCAAATACAATCTCCCAAATACAATCATACAATCACAATCATACAATCACAATCATACTACCACAATCATACGATCACAATCATATAATCACAATCATACAATCACAATCATACAATCACAATCATACAATCACAATCATACAATCACAATCATACAATCGCAATCATACATTCAAAATCATGCAATCGCAATCATACAATCACAATCATGCAATCACAATCATACAATCAGAATCATACTATCACAATCATTCAATAACAATCGTACAATCACAATCGTACAATCACAATCGCACAACCACAATCAGACAATCACACTCATACAATCACAATCATACAATCACAATCATACAATCACAATCATACCATCACAATCATACTTTAACAATCATACCATCACAATCATACTTTAACAATCATACAATCACAATCACACAATCACAGTCATACAATCACAATCATACAATCACAATCATACAATCACAATCATACAATCACAATCATACAATCACAATCATACAATCACAATCATACAATCACAATCATACTTTCACAATCATACAATCACAATCATACAATCACAATCATACAATCACAGTCATACAATCACAGTCGTACTATCACAATCGTACTATCACAATCATACAATCACAATCATACTACCACAATCATACTATCGCGATCATATAATCACAATCATACAATCACAATCATACAATCACAATCATACAATCGCAATCATGCAATCACAATCATACAATCACAATCATGCAATCACAATCATACAATCAGAATCATACAATCACAATCATTCAATAACAATCGTACAATCACAATCGTACAATCACAATCGTACAATCACAATCGCACAACCACAATCAGACAATCACACTTATACAATCACAATCATACAATCACAATCATACAATCACAATCATACCATCACAATCATACTTTAACAATCATACCATCACAGTCATACTTTAACAATCATACAATCACAATCATACAATCACAGTCATACAATCACAATCATACAATCAGAATCATACTATCACAATCATACAATCACAATCATACAATCACAATCATACCATCACAATCATACTTTAACAATCATACTATCACAATCATACTTTAACAATCATACAATCACAATCATACAATCGCAATCATACAATCACAATCATACAATCGCAATCATACAATTACAATCTCCCAAATACAATCTCCCAAATACAATCAAACAATCACAATCGTACAATCACAATCGCACAACCACAATCAGACAATCACAATCATACAATCGCAATCATACAATGGCAATCATACAATTACAATATCCCAAATACAATCTCGCAAATACAGTCATACAGTCACAATCGTACAATCACAATCATACAATCACAATCATACAATCACAATCATACAATTACAATCTCCCAAATACAATCTCCCAAATACAATCTCCCAAATACAATCTCCCAAATACAATCACACAATCACAATCATACAATCGCAATCATACAATCACAATCATACAATCGCAATCATACAATTACGATCTCCCAAATACAATCTCCCAAATACAATCAAACAATCACAATCATACAATCACAATCATACAATCACAATCATACAATCACAATCATACAATCACAATCATACAATCACAATCATACTAGCACAATCGTACAATCGCAATCATACAATTACAATCTCCCAAATACAATCTCCCAAATACAATCTCCCAAATACAATCTCCCAAATACAATCACACAATCACAATCATACAATCGCAATCATACAATCACAATCATACAATCGCAATCATACAATTACGATCTCCCAAATACAATCTCCCAAATACAATCATACAATCACAATCACACAATCACAATCATACAATCACAATCATACAATCACAATCATACAATCACAATTATGCAATCACAATCATACAATCGCATTCATACAATCGCAATCATACAATCACAATCATACAGTCATAATCATACAATTACAGTCATACATCACAATCATACAATCACAATCATAGAATCGCAATCATACAATCACAATCATACAATCGCAATCATACAATTACAATCTCCCAAATACAATCTCCCAAATACAATCAAACAATCACAATCATACAATCACAATCATACAATCACAATCATACAATCACAATCATACAATCACAATCATACAATCACAATCATACTAGCACAATCGTACAATCACAATCGCACAACCACAATCAGACAATCACAATCATACAATCACAATCATACAATCACAATCATACAATCACAATCATACAATCACAATCATACAATCACAATCATACAATCACAATCATACAATCACAATCATACAATCACAATCATACTTTCACAATCATACAATCATAATCATACTATCACAATCATACAATCACAATCATACAATCACAATCATGCAATCACAATCATACAATCACAATCATACAATCATAATCATACAATCACAATCATACAATCACAATCATACAATCACAATCATACAATCACGATCATACAATCGCAAGCATACAATCACAATCATACAATCTCAATCATACAATCACAATCATTCAATCATAATAATACAATTACAATCATACATCACAATCATACAATCGCAATCATACAATCACAATCATACAATCGCAATCATACAATTACAATCTCCCAAATACAATCTCCCAAATACAATCTCCCAAATACAATCCCCCAAATACAATCATACAATCACAATCATACAATCACAATCATACAATCACAATCATAAAATCACAATCATACAATCACAATCATACAATCACAATCATACAATCACAATCATACAATCACAATCATACAATCACAATCATACAATCACAATCATACAATCACAATCATACTTTCACAATCATACAATCACAATCATACAATCACAATCATACAATCACAGTCATACAATCACAGTCATACAATCACAATCGTACTATCACAATCATACAATCACAATCATACAATCACAATCATACAATCACAATCATACAATCACAATCATACAATCACAATCATACAATCACAAAAATACAATCATAATCATACAATCACAATCATACAATCGCAATCATACAATCACAATCATACAATCATAATCATACATTCAAAATCATGCAATCGCAATCATACAATCACAATCATGCAATCACAATCATACAATCAGAATCATACAATCACAATCATTCAATAACAATCGTACAATCACAATCGTACAATCACAATCGCACAACCACAATCAGACAATCACACTCATACAATCACAATCATACAATCACAATCATACAATCACAATCATACAATCATAATCATACAATCACATTCATACAATCACAATCATACAATCACAATCATGCAATCGCAAGCATACAATCACAATCATACAATCTCAATCATACAATCACAATCATACAATCATAATCATACAATTACAATCATACATCACAATCATACAATCACAATCATACAATCGCAATCATACAATCACAATCATACAATCGCAATCATACAATTACAATCTCCCAAATACAATCTGCCAAATACAATCTCCCAAATACAATCTCTCAACTACAATCTCCCAAATACAATCATACAATCACAATCATACAATCACAATCATACAATCATAATCATACATTCAAAGTCATGCAATCACAATCATACAATCACAATCATGCAATCACAATCATACAATCACAATCATACAATCGCAATCATACAATTACAATCTCCCAAATACAATCTCCCAAATACAATCTCCCAAATACAATCTCCCAAATACAATCATACAATCACAATCATACAGTCACAATCATACAATCACAATCATACAATCACAATCATACTATCACAATCATACAATCACAATCATACAATCACAATCATACAATCACAATCATACAATCACAATCATACAATCACAATCATACAATCACAATCATACAATCACAATCATACAATCACAATCATACATTCAAAATCATGCAATCACAATCATACAATCACAATCATGCAATCACAATCATACAATCTTAATCATACAATCACAATCATTCAATCACAATCGTACAATCACAATCGTACAATATCAATCGCACAACCACAATCACACAATCACACTCATACAATCACAATCATACAATCACAATCATACAATCACAATCATGTAATCACAATCATACAATCGCAATCATACAATTACAATATCCCAAATACAATATCCCAAATACAATCAAACAATCACAATCATACAATCACAATCATACAATCACAATCATACAATCACAATCATACAATCACAATCATACAATCACAATCATACAATCACATTCATACAATCGCAAGCATACAATAACAATCATACAATCTCAATCATACAATCACAATCATACAATCATAATCATACAATTACATTCATACATCACAATCATACAACCGCAATCATACAATTACAATCTCCCAAATACAGTCTCCCAGATACAATCATACAATCACAATCATACAATCACAATCATACAATCATAATCATACAATTACAATCATACATCACAATCATACAATCACAATCATACAATCGCAATCATACAATCACAATTATACAATCGCAATCATACAATTACAATCTCCCAAATACAATCTCCCAAATACAATCTCCCAAATACAATCATACAATCACAATCATACAATCACAATCATACAATCACAATCATACAATCACAATCATACTACCACAATCATACTATCACAATCATACAATCACAATCATACAATCACAATCATACAATCACAATCATACAATCACAATCATACAATCGCAATCATACAATCACAATCATACAATCGCAATCATACAATTACAATCTCCCAAATACAATCTCCCAAATACAATCAAACAATCACAATCATACAATCACAATCATACAATCACAATCATACAATCACAATCATACAATCACAATCATACTATCACAATCGTACAATCACAATCGCACAACCACAATCAGACAATCACAATCATACAATCACAATCATACAATCACAATCATACAATCACAATCATACAATCACAATCATACAATCACAATCATACAATCACAATCATACAATCACAATCATACAATCACAATCATACAATCACAATCATACAATCACAATCATACAATCACAATCATACAATCACAATCATACTTTCACAATCATACAATCATAATCATACTATCACAATCATACAATCACAATCATACAATCACAATCATGCAATCACAATCATACAATCACAATCATACAATCATAAACGTACAACCACAATCATACAATCACAATCATACAATCACAATCATACAATCACGATCATACAATCGCAAGCATACAATCACAATCATACAATCTCAATCATACAATCACAATCATTCAATCATAATAATACAATTACAATCATACATCACAATCATACAATCGCAATCATACAATCACAATCATACAATCGCAATCATACAATTACAATCTCCCAAATACAATCTCCCAAATACAATCTCCCAAATACAATCTCCCAAATACAATCTCCCAAATACAATCATACAATCACAATCATACAATCACAATCATACAATCACAATCATACAATCACAATCATACAATCACAATCATAAAATCACAATCATACAATCACAATCATACAATCACAATCATACAATCACAATCATGCAATCACAATCATACAATCACCATCATACAATCACAATCATACAATCACAATCATACTTTCACAATCATACAATCACAATCATACAATCACAATCATACAATCACAGTCATACAATCACAATCATACAATCACAATCATACAATCACAAAAATACAATCATAATCATACAATCACAATCATACAATCGCAATCATACAATCACAATCATACAATCATAATCATACATTCAAAATCATGCAATCGCAATCATACAATCACAATCATGCAATCACAGTCATACAATCAGAATCATACAATCACAATCATTCAATAACAATCGTACAATCACAATCGTACAATCACAATCGCACAACCACAATCAGACAATCACACTCATACAATCACAATCATACAATCACAATCATACAATCACAATCATACCATCACAATCATACTTTCACAATCATACAATCACAATCATACAATCACAATCATACAATCACAATCATACAATCATAATCATACAATCACAATCATACAATCACAATCATACAATCACAATCGTACAATCACAATCGTACAATCACAATCGTACATTCACAATCATACAATCACAATCATACAATCACAATCATACAATCACAATCATACAATCACAATCATACAATCACAATCATACAATCACAATCATACAATCACAATCATACAATCGCAATCATACATTCAAAATCCTGCAATCACAATCATACAATCACAATCATGCAATCACAATCATACAATCAGAATCATACAATCACAATCATTCAATAACAATCGTACAATCGCAATCGTACAATCACAATCGCACAACCACAATCAGACAATCACACTCATACAATCACAATCATACAATCACAATCATACAATCACAATCATACCATCACAATCATACTTTAACAATCATACCATCACAATCATACTTTAACAATCATACCATCACAATCATACTTTAACAATCATACAATCACAATCATACAATCACAGTCATACAATCACAATCGTACAATCACAATCATACTATCACAATCATACAATCACAATCATACAATCACAATCATACAATCACAATCATACAATCACAATCATACAATCATAATCATACAATCACAATCATACAATCACAATCATACAATCACAATCATACAATCACAATCATACAATCGCAAGCATACAATCACAATCATACATCACAATCATACAATCACAATCATACAATCGCAATCATACAATCACAATCATACAATCGCAATCATACAATTACAATCTCCCAAATACAATCTCCCAAATACAATCTCCCAGATACAATCATACAACCCAATCATACAATCACAATCATACAATCACAATCATACAATCACAATCATACAATCACAAAAATACAATCATAATCATACAATCACAATCATACAATCGCAATCATACAATCACAATCATACAATCATAATCATACAATCACAATCATACGATCGCAATCATACAATCACAATCATACCATCACAATCATACAATCACAATCATACAATCATAATCATACAATTACAATCATACATCACAATCATACAATCACAATCATACAATCGCAATCATACAATCACAATCATACAATCGCAATCATACAATTACAATCTCCCAAATACAATCTCCCAAATACAATCTCCCAGATACAATCAAACCATCACAATCATACTTTAACAATCATACAATCACAATCATACAATCACAGTCATACAATCACAATCATACAATCACAATCATACTATCACAATCATACAATCACAATCATACAATCACAATCATACAATCACAATCATACAATCATAATCATACAATCACAATCATACAATCACAATCATACAATCACAATCATACAATCACAATCATACAATCGCAATCATACAATTACAATCTCCCAAATACAATCAAACAATCACAATCATACAATCACAATCATACAATCACAATCATACAATCACAATCATACTATCATAATCGTACAATCACAATCGTACAATCACAATCGCACAACCACAATCAGACAGTCACAATCATACAATCACAATCATACAATCACAATCATACAATCACAATCATACAATCATAATCATACAATCGCAATCATACAATCACAATCATGCAATCACAATCATACTATCACAATCATACAATCACAATCATACAATCACAATCATACAATCACAATCATACTTTTACAATCATACTATCACAATCATACAATCACAATCATACAATCACAGTCATACAATAACAATCATATAATCACAATCATACTTTCACAATCATACTATCACAAGCATACAATCACAATCATACAATCTCAATCATACAATCACAATCATACAATCATAATCATACAATTACAATCATACATCACAATCATACAATCACAATCATACAATCGCAATCATACAATCACAATCATACAATCGCAATCATACAATTACAATCTCCCAAATACAATCTCCCAGATACAATCATACAATCACAATCATACAATCACAATCATACAATCACAATCATACAATCACAAAAATACAATCATAGTCATACAATCACAATCATACAATCACAATCATAAAATCACAATCATACAATCACAATCATACAATCACAATCATACAATCACAATCAAAGAATCACAATCATACAATCACAATCATACAATCGCAAGCATACAATCACAATCATACAACCTCAATCATACAATCACAATCATACAATCACAATCATACAATCATAATCATACAATTACAATCATACATCACAATCATACAATCACAATCATACAAACGCAATCATACAATTACAATCTCCCAAATACAATCTCCCAAATACAATCACCCAAATACAATCATACAATCACAATCATACAATCATAATCATACAATCGCAATCATACAATCACAATCATACAATCACAATCATACTATCACAATCATACAATCACAATCATACAATCACAATCATACAATCACAATCATACAATCACAATCATACAATCACAATCATACAATCACAATCATACAATCACAATCATACAATCACAATCATACAATCACAATCATACAATCGCAATCATACATTCAAAATCATGCAATCGCAATCATACAATCACAATCATGCAATCACAATCATACAATCAGAATCATACAATCACAATCATTCAATAACAATCGTACAATCACAATCGTACAATCACAATCGCACAACCACAATCAGACAATCACACTCATACAATCACAATCATACAATCACAATCATACAATCACAATCATACCATCACAATCATACTTTAACAATCATACCATCACAATCATACTTTAACAATCATACAATCACAATCATACAATCACAGTCATACAATCACAATCATACAATCACAATCATACAATCACAATCATACAATCACAATCATACAATCACAATCATACAATCACAGTCATACTTTCACAATCATACAATCACAATCATACAATCACAATCATACAATCACAGTCATACAATCACAGTCGTACTATCACAATCGTACTATCACAATCATACAATCACAATCATACTACCACAATCATACTATCACAATCATATAATCACAATCATACAATCACAATCATACAATCTCAATCATACAATCACAATCATACAATCATAATCATACAATTACAATCATACATCACAATCATACAATCACAATCATACAATCGCAATCATACAATCACAATCATACAATCGCAATCATACAATTACAATCTCCCAAATACAATCTCCCAGATGCTATCATACAATCACAATCATACAATCACAATCATACAATCACAATCATACAATCACAATCATACAATCACAAAAATACAATCATAGTCATACAATCACAATCATACAATCACAATCATAAAATCACAATCATACAATCACAATCATACAATCACAATCATGCAATCACAATCAAAGAATCACAATCATACAATCACAATCATACAATCGCAAGCATACAATCACAATAATACAACCTCAATCATACAATCACAATCATACAATCACAATCATACAATCATAATCATACAATTACAATCATACATCACAATCATACAATCACAATCATACAAACGCAATCATACAATTACAATCTCCCAAATACAATCTCCCAAATAGAATCACCCAAATACAATCATACAATCACAATCATACAATCATAATCATACAATCGCAATCATACAATCACAATCATACAATCACAATCATACTATCACAATCATACAATCACAATCATACAATCACAATCATACAATCACAATCATACAATCACAATCATACAATCACAATCATACAATCACAATCATACAATCACAATCATACAATCACAATCATACAATCGCAATCATACATTCAAAATCATGCAATCGCAATCATACAATCACAATCATGCAATCACAATCATACAATCAGAATCATACAATCACAATCATTCAATAACAATCGTACAATCACAATCGTACAATCACAATCGCACAACCACAATCAGACAATCACACTCATACAATCACAATCATACAATCACAATCATACAATCACAATCATACCATCACAATCATACTTTAACAATCATACCATCACAATCATACTTTAACAATCATACAATCACAATCATACAATCACAGTCATACAATCACAATCATACAATCACAATCATACAATCACAATCATACAATCACAATCATACAATCACAATCATACAATCACAATCATACTTTCACAATCATACAATCACAATCATACAATCACAATCATACAATCACAGTCATACAATCACAGTCGTACTATCACAATCGTACTATCACAATCATACAATCACAATCATACTACCACAATCATACTATCACAATCATATAATCACAATCATACAATCACAATCATACAATCACAATCATACAATCGCAATCATGCAATCACAATCATACAATCACAATCATGCAATCACAATCATACAATCAGAATCATACAATCACAATCATTCAATAACAATCGTACAATCACAATCGTACAATCACAATCGTACAATCACAATCGCACAACCACAATCAGACAATCACACTTATACAATCACAATCATACAATCACAATCATACAATCACAATCATACCATCACAATCATACTTTAACAATCATACCATCACAATCATACTTTAACAATCATACAATCACAATCATACAATCACAGTCATACAATCACAATCATACAATCACAATCATACTATCACAATCATACAATCACAATCATACAATCACAATCATACCATCACAATCATACTTTAACAATCATACCATCACAATCATACTTTAACAATCATACAATCACAATCATACAATCGCAATCATACAATCACAATCATACAATCGCAATCATACAATTACAATCTCCCAAATACAATCAAACAATCACAATCGTACAATCACAATCGCACAACCACAATCAGACAATCACAATCATACAATCGCAATCATACAATGGCAATCATACAATTACAATATCCCAAATACAATCTCGCAAATACAGTCATACAGTCACAATCGTACAATCACAATCATACAATCACAATCATACAATCACAATCATACAATCGCAATCATACAATTACAATATCCCAAATACAAACTCCCAAATACAATCATACAATCACAATCACACAATCACAATCATACAATCATAATCATACAATTACAATCATACATCACAATCATACAATCACAATCATACTATCACAATCATACAATCACAATCATACAATCACAATCATACAATCACAATCATACAATCACAATCATACAATCATAATCATACAATCACAATCATACAACCACAATCATACAATCACAATCATACAATCACGATCATACAATCGCAAGCATACAATCACAATCATACAATCTCAATCATACAATCTCAATCATACAATCACAATCATACAATCATAATAATACAATTACAATCATACATCACAATCATACAATCACAATCATACAATCGCAATCATACAATCACAATCATACAATCGCAATCATACAATTACAATCTCCCAAATACAATCCCCCAAATACAATCATACAATCACAATCATACAATCACAATCATACAATCACAATCATAAAATCACAATCATACAATCACAATCATACAATCACAATCATACAATCACAATCATACAATCACAATCATACAATCACAATCATACAATCACAATCATACAATCACAATCATACTTTCACAATCATACAATCACAATCATACAATCACAATCATACAATCACAGTCATACAATCACAGTCATACAATCACAATCGTACTATCACAATCATACAATCACAATCATACAATCACAATCATACAATCACAATCATACAATCACAATCATACAATCACAATCATACAATCACAAAAATACAATCATAATCATACAATCACAATCATACAATCGCAATCATACAATCACAATCATACAATCATAATCATACATTCAAAATCATGCAATCGCAATCATACAATCACAATCATGCAATCACAATCATACAATCAGAATCATACAATCACAATCATTCAATAACAATCGTACAATCACAATCGTACAATCACAATCGCACAACCACAATCAGACAATCACACTCATACAATCACAATCATACAATCACAATCATACAATCACAATCATAAAATCACAATCATACAATCACAATCATACAATCACAATCATACAATCACAATCATACAATCACAGTCATACAATCACAATCGTACTATCACAATCATACAATCACAATCATACAATCACAATCATACAATCACAATCATACAATCACAATCATGCAATCACAATCATACAATCAGAATCATACAATCACAATCATTCAATAACAATCGTACAATCACAATCGTACAATCACAATCGCACAACCACAATCAGACAATCACACTCATACAATCACAATCATACAATCACAATCATACAATCACAATCATACAATCATAATCATACAATCACATTCATACAATCACAATCATACAATCACAATCATGCAATCGCAAGCATACAATCACAATCATACAATCTCAATCATACAATCACAATCCTACAATCATAATCATACAATTACAATCATACATCACAATCATACAATCACAATCATACAATCGCAATCATACAATCACAATCATACAATCGCAATCATACTTTCACAATCATACAATCACAATCATACAATCACAATCATACAATCACAGTCATACAATCACAGTCATACAATCACAATCGTACTATCACAATCATACAATCACAATCATACAATCACAATCATACAATCACAATCATACAATCACAATCATACAATCACAAGAATACAATCATAATCATACAATCACAATCATACAATCGCAATCATACAATCACAATCATACAATCATAATCATACATTCAAAATCATGCAATCGCAATCATACAATCACAATCATGCAATCACAATCATACAATCAGAATCATACAATCACAATCATTCAATAACAATCGTACAATCACAATCGTACAATCACAATCGCACAACCACAATCAGACAATCACACTCATACAATCACAATCATACAATCACAATCATACAATCACAATCATACAATCATAATCATACAATCACATTCATACAATCACAATCATACAATCACAATCATGCAATCGCAAGCATACAATCACAATCATACAATCTCAATCATACAATCACAATCATACAATCATAATCATACAATTACAATCATACATCACAATCATACAATCACAATCATACAATCGCAATCATACAATCACAATCATACAATCGCAATCATACAATTACAATCTCCCAAATACAATCTGCCAAATACAATCTCCCAAATACAATCTCTCAACTACAATCTCCCAAATACAATCATACAATCACAATCATACAATCACAATCATACAATCATAATCATACATTCAAAGTCATGCAATCACAATCATACAATCACAATCATGCAATCACAATCATACAATCACAATCATACAATCGCAATCATACAATTACAATCTCCCAAATACAATCTCCCAAATACAATCTCCCAAATACAATCATACAATCACAATCATACAGTCACAATCATACAATCACAATCATACAATCACAATCATACTATCACAATCATACAATCACAATCATACAATCACAATCATACAATCACAATCATACAATCACAATCATACAATCACAATCATACAATCACAATCATACAATCACAATCATACAATCACAATCATACAATCACAATCATACATTCAAAATCATGCAATCACAATCATACAATCACAATCATGCAATCACAATCATACAATCTTAATCATACAATCACAATCATTCAATCACAATCGTACAATCACAATCGTACAATATCAATCGCACAACCACAATCACACAATCACACTCATACAATCACAATCATACAATCACAATCATACAATCACAATCATGTAATCACAATCATACAATCGCAATCATACAATTACAATATCCCAAATACAATATCCCAAATACAATCAAACAATCACAATCATACAATCACAATCATACAATCACAATCATACAATCACAATCATACAATCACAATCGTACAATCACAATCGTACATTCACAATCATACAATCACAATCATACAATCACAATCATACAATCACAATCATACAATCACAATCATACAATCACAATCATACAATCACAATCATACAATCACAATCATACAATCACATTCATACAATCGCAAGCATACAATAACAATCATACAATCTCAATCATACAATCACAATCATACAATCATAATCATACAATTACATTCATACATCACAATCATACAACCGCAATCATACAATTACAATCTCCCAAATACAGTCTCCCAGATACAATCATACAATCACAATCATACAATCACAATCATACAATCATAATCATACAATTACAATCATACATCACAATCATACAATCACAATCATACAATCGCAATCATACAATCACAATTATACAATCGCAATCATACAATTACAATCTCCCAAATACAATCTCCCAAATACAATCTCCCAAATACAATCATACAATCACAATCATACAATCACAATCATACAATCACAATCATACAATCACAATCATACTACCACAATCATACTATCACAATCATACAATCACAATCATACAATCACAATCATACAATCACAATCATACAATCACAATCATACAATCGCAATCATACAATCACAATCATACAATCGCAATCATACAATTACAATCTCCCAAATACAATCTCCCAAATACAATCAAACAATCACAATCATACAATCACAATCATACAATCACAATCATACAATCACAATCATACAATCACAATCATACAATCACAATCATACAATCACAATCATACTATCACAATCGTACAATCACAATCGCACAACCACAATCAGACAATCACAATCATACAATCACAATCATACAATCACAATCATACAATCACAATCATACAATCACAATCATACAATCACAATCATACAATCACAATCATACAATCACAATCATACAATCACAATCATACTTTCACAATCATACAATCATAATCATACTATCACAATCATACAATCACAATCATACAATCACAATCATGCAATCACAATCATACAATCACAATCATACAATCATAAACGTACAACCACAATCATACAATCACAATCATACAATCACAATCATACAATCACGATCATACAATCGCAAGCATACAATCACAATCATACAATCTCAATCATACAATCACAATCATTCAATCATAATAATACAATTACAATCATACATCACAATCATACAATCGCAATCATACAATCACAATCATACAATCGCAATCATACAATTACAATCTCCCAAATACAATCTCCCAAATACAATCTCCCAAATACAATCTCCCAAATACAATCTCCCAAATACAATCATACAATCACAATCATACAATCACAATCATACAATCACAATCATACAATCACAATCATACAATCACAATCATAAAATCACAATCATACAATCACAATCATACAATCACAATCATACAATCACAATCATACAATCACAATCATACAATCACAATCATACAATCACCATCATACAATCACAATCATACAATCACAATCATACTTTCACAATCATACAATCACAATCATACAATCACAATCATACAATCACAGTCATACAATCACAATCATACAATCACAATCATACAATCACAAAAATACAATCATAATCATACAATCACAATCATACAATCGCAATCATACAATCACAATCATACAATCATAATCATACATTCAAAATCATGCAATCGCAATCATACAATCACAATCATGCAATCACAATCATACAATCAGAATCATACAATCACAATCATTCAATAACAATCGTACAATCACAATCGTACAATCACAATCGCACAACCACAATCAGACAATCACACTCATACAATCACAATCATACAATCACAATCATACAATCACAATCATACCATCACAATCATACTTTCACAATCATACAATCACAATCATACAATCACAATCATACAATCACAATCATACAATCATAATCATACAATCACAACCATACAATCACAATCATACAATCACAATCGTACAATCACAATCGTACAATCACAATCGTACATTCACAATCATACAATCACAATCATACAATCACAATCATACAATCACAATCATACAATCACAATCATACAATCACAATCATACAATCACAATCATACAATCGCAATCATACATTCAAAATCCTGCAATCACAATCATACAATCACAATCATGCAATCACAATCATACAATCAGAATCATACAATCACAATCATTCAATAACAATCGTACAATCGCAATCGTACAATCACAATCGCACAACCACAATCAGACAATCACACTCATACAATCACAATCATACAATCACAATCATACAATCACAATCATACCATCACAATCATACTTTAACAATCATACCATCACAATCATACTTTAACAATCATACCATCACAATCATACTTTAACAATCATACAATCACAATCATACAATCACAGTCATACAATCACAATCGTACAATCACAATCATACTATCACAATCATACAATCACAATCATACAATCACAATCATACAATCACAATCATACAATCACAATCATACAATCATAATCATACAATCACAATCATACAATCACAATCATACAATCACAATCATACAATCACAATCATACAATCGCAAGCATACAATCACAATCATACATCACAATCATACAATCACAATCATACAATCGCAATCATACAATCACAATCATACAATCGCAATCATACAATTACAATCTCCCAAATACAATCTCCCAAATACAATCTCCCAGATACAATCATACAACCC
Organism: Megachile rotundata; assembly: GCF_050947335.1. Classification (NCBI taxonomy): domain Eukaryota; kingdom Metazoa; phylum Arthropoda; class Insecta; order Hymenoptera; family Megachilidae; genus Megachile; species Megachile rotundata. Next base: position 1,698,207 of record NW_027473335.1, on the reverse strand, counting down.
AATCATACAATCACAATCATACAATCACAATCATACAATCACAATCATACAATCACAAAAATACAATCATAATCATACAATCACAATCATACAATCGCAATCATACAATCACAATCATACAATCATACTCATACAATCACAATCATACGATCGCAATCATACAATCACAATCATACCATCACAATCATACAATCACAATCATACAATCATAATCATACAATTACAATCATACATCACAATCATACAATCACAATCATACAATCGCAATCATACAATCACAATCATACAATCGCAATCATACAATTACAATCTCCCAAATACAATCTCCCAAATACAATCTCCCAGATACAATCAAACCATCACAATCATACTTTAACAATCATACAATCACAATCATACAATCACAGTCATACAATCACAATCATACAATCACAATCATACTATCACAATCATACAATCACAATCATACAATCACAATCATACAATCACAATCATACAATCATAATCATACAATCACAATCATACAATCACAATCATACAATCACAATCATACAATCGCAATCATACAATTACAATCTCCCAAATACAATCAAACAATCACAATCATACAATCACAATCATACAATCACAATCATACAATCACAATCATACTATCATAATCGTACAATCACAATCGTACAATCACAATCGCACAACCACAATCAGACAGTCACAATCATACAATCACAATCATACAATCACAATCATACAATCACAATCATACAATCACAATCATACAATCATAATCATACAATCGCAATCATACAATCACAATCATGCAATCACAATCATACTATCACAATCATACAATCACAATCATACAATCACAATCATACAATCACAATCATACTTTTACAATCATACTATCACAATCATACAATCACAATCATACAATCACAGTCATACAATAACAATCATATAATCACAATCATACTATCACAATCATACAATCACAATCATACAATCACAATCATAAAATCACAATCATACAATCACAATCATACAATCCCAATCATACAATCTCAATCAAAGAATCACAATCATACAATCACAATCATACAATCGCAAGCATACAATCGCAATCATACAATCTCAATCATACAATCACAATCATACAATCACAATCATACAATCATAATCATACAATTACAATCATACATCACAATCATACAATCACAATCATACAATCGCAATCATACAATTACAATCTCCCAAATACAATCTCCCAAATACAATCACCCAAATACAATCATACAATCACAATCATACAATCATAATCATACAATCGCAATCATACAATCACAATCATACAATCACAATCATACTATCACAATCATACAATCACAATCATACAATCACAATCATACAATCACAATCATACAATCACAATCATACAATCGCACGCATACAATCACAATCATACAATCTCAATCATACAATCATAATCATACAATCATAATCATACAACTACAGTCGTACATCACAATCATACAATCACAATCATACAATCGCAATCATACAATCACAATCATACAATCGCAATCATACAATTACAATCTCCCAAATACAATCTCCCAAATACAATCAAACAATCACAATCATACAAACACAATCATACAATCACAATCATACAATCACAATCATACTATCACAATCGTACAATCACAATCGTACAATCACAATCGCACAACCACAATCAGACAATCACAATCATACAATCAGAATCATACAACCACAATCATACAATCACAATCATACAATCACAATCATACAATCACAATCATACAATCACAATCATACTTTCACAATCATACTATCACAAGCATACAATCACAATCATACAATCTCAATCATACAATCACAATCATACAATCATAATCATACAATTACAATCATACATCACAATCATACAATCACAATCATACAATCGCAATCATACAATCACAATCATACAATCGCAATCATACAATTACAATCTCCCAAATACAATCTCCCAGATACAATCATACAATCACAATCATACAATCACAATCATACAATCACAATCATACAATCACAAAAATACAATCATAGTCATACAATCACAATCATACAATCACAATCATAAAATCACAATCATACAATCACAATCATACAATCACAATCATACAATCACAATCAAAGAATCACAATCATACAATCACAATCATACAATCGCAAGCATACAATCACAATCATACAACCTCAATCATACAATCACAATCATACAATCACAATCATACAATCATAATCATACAATTACAATCATACATCACAATCATACAATCACAATCATACAAACGCAATCATACAATTACAATCTCCCAAATACAATCTCCCAAATACAATCACCCAAATACAATCATACAATCACAATCATACAATCATAATCATACAATCGCAATCATACAATCACAATCATACAATCACAATCATACTATCACAATCATACAATCACAATCATACAATCACAATCATACAATCACAATCATACAATCACAATCATACAATCACAATCATACAATCACAATCATACAATCACAATCATACAATCACAATCATACTATCACAATCATACAATCACAATCATACAATCACAATCATACCATCACAATCATACTTTAACAATCATACCATCACAATCATACTTTAACAATCATACAATCACAATCATACAATCGCAATCATACAATCACAATCATACAATCGCAATCATACAATTACAATCTCCCAAATACAATCTCCCAAATACAATCAAACAATCACAATCGTACAATCACAATCGCACAACCACAATCAGACAATCACAATCATACAATCGCAATCATACAATGGCAATCATACAATTACAATATCCCAAATACAATCTCGCAAATACAGTCATACAGTCACAATCGTACAATCACAATCATACAATCACAATCATACAATCACAATCATACAATCGCAATCATACAATTACAATATCCCAAATACAAACTCCCAAATACAATCATACAATCACAATCACACAATCACAATCATACAATCATAATCATACAATTACAATCATACATCACAATCATACAATCACAATCATACTATCACAATCATACAATCACAATCATACAATCACAATCATACAATCACAATCATACAATCACAATCATACAATCATAATCATACAATCACAATCATACAATCACAATCATACAATCACAATCATACAATCACGATCATACAATCGCAAGCATACAATCACAATCATACAATCTCAATCATACAATCTCAATCATACAATCACAATCATACAATCATAATAATACAATTACAATCATACATCACAATCATACAATCACAATCATACAATCGCAATCATACAATCACAATCATACAATCGCAATCATACAATTACAATCTCCCAAATACAATCTCCCAAATACAATCTCCCAAATACAATCATACAATCACAATCATACAATCACAATCATACTTTCACAATCATACAATCACAATCATACAATCACAATAATACAATCACAGTCATACAATCACAGTCATACAATCACAATCGTACTATCACAATCATACAATCACAATCATACAATCACAATCATACAATCACAATCATACAATCACAATTATGCAATCACAATCATACAATCGCATTCATACAATCGCAATCATACAATCACAATCATACAATCATAATCATACAATTACAGTCATACATCACAATCATACAATCACAATCATACAATCGCAATCATACAATCACAATCATACAATCGCAATCATACAATTACAATCTCCCAAATACAATCTCCCAAATACAATCTCCCAAATACAATCACACAATCACAATCATACAATCGCAATCATACAATCACAATCATACAATCGCAATCATACAATTACGATCTCCCAAATACAATCTCCCAAATACAATCTCCCAAATACAATCATACAATCACAATCACACAATCACAATCACACAATCACAATCATACAATCACAATCATACAATCACAATTATGCAATCACAATCATACAATCGCATTCATACAATCGCAATCATACAATCACAATCATACAGTCATAATCATACAATTACAGTCATACATCACAATCATACAATCACAATCATAGAATCGCAATCATACAATCACAATCATACAATCGCAATCATACAATTACAATCTCCCAAATACAATCTCCCAAATACAATCAAACAATCACAATCATACAATCACAATCATACAATCACAATCATACAATCACAATCATACAATCACAATCATACTATCACAATCGTACAATCACAATCGCACAACCACAATCAGACAATCACAATCATACAATCACAATCATACAATCACAATCATACAATCACAATCATACAATCACAATCATACAATCACAATCATACAATCACAATCATACTTTCACAATCATACAATCATAATCATACTATCACAATCATACAATCACAATCATACAATCATAATCATACAATTACAGTCATACATCACAATCATACAATCACAATCATACAATCGCAATCATACAATCACAATCATACAATCGCAATCATACAATTACAATCTCCCAAATACAATCTCCCAAATACAATCTCCCAAATACAATCAAACAATCACAATCATACAAACACAATCATACAATCACAATCATACAATCACAATCATACAATCACAATCATACTATCACAATCGTACAATCACAATCGTACAATCACAATCGCACAACCACAATCAGACAATCACAATCATACAATCACAATCATACAACCACAATCATACAATCACAATCATACAATCACAATCATACAATCACAATCATACAATCACAATCATACTTTCACAATCATACTATCACAAGCATACAATCACAATCATACAATCTCAATCATACAATCACAATCATACAATCATAATCATACAATTACAATCATACATCACAATCATACAATCACAATCATACAATCGCAATCATACAATCACAATCATACAATCGCAATCATACAATTACAATCTCCCAAATACAATCTCCCAGATACTATCATACAATCACAATCATACAATCACAATCATACAATCACAATCATACAATCACAAAAATACAATCATAGTCATACAATCACAATCATACAATCACAATCATAAAATCACAATCATACAATCACAATCATACAATCACAATCATACAATCACAATCAAAGAATCACAATCATACAATCACAATCATACAATCGCAAGCATACAATCACAATAATACAACCTCAATCATACAATCACAATCATACAATCACAATCATACAATCATAATCATACAATTACAATCATACATCACAATCATACAATCACAATCATACAAACGCAATCATACAATTACAATCTCCCAAATACAATCTCCCAAATACAATCACCCAAATACAATCATACAATCACAATCATACAATCATAATCATACAATCGCAATCATACAATCACAATCATACAATCACAATCATACTATCACAATCATACAATCACAATCATACAATCACAATCATACAATCACAATCATACAATCACAATCATACAATCACAATCATACAATCACAATCATACAATCACAATCATACAATCACAATCATACAATCACAATCATACAATCGCAATCATACATTCAAAATCATGCAATCGCAGTCATACAATCACAATCATGCAATCACAATCATACAATCAGAATCATACAATCACAATCATTCAATAACAATCGTACAATCACAATCGTACAATCACAATCGCACAACCACAATCAGACAATCACACTCATACAATCACAATCATACAATCACAATCATACAATCACAATCATACCATCACAATCATACTTTAACAATCATACCATCACAATCATACTTTAACAATCATACAATCACAATCATACAATCACAGTCATACAATCACAATCATACAATCACAATCATACAATCACAATCATACAATCACAATCATACAATCACAATCATACAATCACAATCATACTTTCACAATCATACAATCACAATCATACAATCACAATCATACAATCACAGACATACAATCACAGTCGTACTATCACAATCGTACTATCACAATCATACAATCACAATCATACTACCACAATCATACTATCACAATCATATAATCACAATCATACAATCACAATCATACAATCACAATCATACAATCGCAATCATGCAATCACAATCATACAATCACAATCATGCAATCACAATCATACAATCAGAATCATACAATCACAATCATTCAATAACAATCGTACAATCACAATCGTACAATCACAATCGTACAATCACAATCGCACAACCACAATCAGACAATCACACTTATACAATCACAATCATACAATCACAATCATACAATCACAATCATACCATCACAATCATACTTTAACAATCATACCATCACAATCATACTTTAACAATCATACAATCACAATCATACAATCACAGTCATACAATCACAATCATACAATCACAATCATACTATCACAATCATACAATCACAATCATACAATCACAATCATACCATCACAATCATACTTTAACAATCATACCATCACAATCATACTTTAACAATCATACAATCACAATCATACAATCGCAATCATACAATCACAATCATACAATCGCAATCATACAATTACAATCTCCCAAATACAATCTCCCAAATACAATCAAACAATCACAATCGTACAATCACAATCGCACAACCACAATCAGACAATCACAATCATACAATCGCAATCATACAATGGCAATCATACAATTACAATATCCCAAATACAATCTCGCAAATACAGTCATACAGTCACAATCGTACAATCACAATCATACAATCACAATCATACAATCACAATCATACAATCGCAATCATACAATTACAATATCCCAAATACAAACTCCCAAATACAATCATACAATCACAATCACACAATCACAATCATACAATCATAATCATACAATTACAATCATACATCACAATCATACAATCACAATCATACTATCACAATCATACAATCACAATCATACAATCACAATCATACAATCACAATCATACAATCACAATCATACAATCATAATCATACAATCACAATCATACAACCACAATCATACAATCACAATCATACAATCACGATCATACAATCGCAAGCATACAATCACAATCATACAATCTCAATCATACAATCTCAATCATACAATCACAATCATACAATCATAATAATACAATTACAATCATACATCACAATCATACAATCACAATCATACAATCGCAATCATACAATCACAATCATACAATCGCAATCATACAATTACAATCTCCCAAATACAATCCCCCAAATACAATCATACAATCACAATCATACAATCACAATCATACAATCACAATCATAAAATCACAATCATACAATCACAATCATACAATCACAATCATACAATCACAATCATACAATCACAATCATACAATCACAATCATACAATCACAATCATACAATCACAATCATACTTTCACAATCATACAATCACAATCATACAATCACAATCATACAATCACAGTCATACAATCACAGTCATACAATCACAATCGTACTATCACAATCATACAATCACAATCATACAATCACAATCATACAGTCACAATCATACAATCACAATCATACAATCACAAAAATACAATCATAATCATACAATCACAATCATACAATCGCAATCATACAATCACAATCATACAATCATAATCATACATTCAAAATCATGCAATCGCAATCATACAATCACAATCATGCAATCACAATCATACAATCAGAATCATACAATCACAATCATTCAATAACAATCGTACAATCACAATCGTACAATCACAATCGCACAACCACAATCAGACAATCACACTCATACAATCACAATCATACAATCGCAATCATACAATCACAATCATACAATCATAATCATACAATCACATTCATACAATCACAATCATACAATCACAATCATGCAATCGCAAGCATACAATCACAATCATACAATCTCAATCATACAATCACAATCATACAATCATAATCATACAATTACAATCATACATCACAATCATACAATCACAATCATACAATCGCAATCATACAATCACAATCATACAATCGCAATCATACAATTACAATCTCCCAAATACAATCTGCCAAATACAATCTCCCAAATACAATCTCTCAACTACAATCTCCCAAATACAATCATACAATCACAATCATACAATCACAATCATACAATCATAATCATACATTCAAAGTCATGCAATCACAATCATACAATCACAATCATGCAATCACAATCATACAATCACAATCATACAATCGCAATCATACAATTACAATCTCCCAAATACAATCTCCCAAATACAATCTCCCAAATACAATCTCCCAAATACAATCATACAATCACAATCATACAGTCACAATCATACAATCACAATCATACAATCACAATCATACTATCACAATCATACAATCACAATCATACAATCACAATCATACAATCACAATCATACAATCACAATCATACAATCACAATCATACAATCACAATCATACAATCACAATCATACAATCACAATCATACATTCAAAATCATGCAATCACAATCATACAATCACAATCATGCAATCACAATCATACAATCTTAATCATACAATCACAATCATTCAATCACAATCGTACAATCACAATCGTACAATATCAATCGCACAACCACAATCACACAATCACACTCATACAATCACAATCATACAATCACAATCATACAATCACAATCATGTAATCACAATCATACAATCGCATTCATACAATTACAATATCCCAAATACAATATCCCAAATACAATCAAACAATCACAATCATACAATCACAATCATACAATCACAATCATACAATCACAATCATACAATCACAATCGTACAATCACAATCGTACATTCACAATCATACAATCACAATCATACAATCACAATCATACAATCACAATCATACAATCACAATCATACAATCACAATCATACAATCACAATCATACAATCACATTCATACAATCGCAAGCATACAATAACAATCATACAATCTCAATCATACAATCACAATCATACAATCATAATCATACAATTACATTCATACATCACAATCATACAACCGCAATCATACAATTACAATCTCCCAAATACAGTCTCCCAGATACAATCATACAATCACAATCATACAATCACAATCATACAATCATAATCATACAATTACAATCATACATCACAATCATACAATCACAATCATACAATCGCAATCATACAATCACAATTATACAATCGCAATCATACAATTACAATCTCCCAAATACAATCTCCCAAATACAATCTCCCAAATACAATCATACAATCACAATCATACAATCACAATCATACAATCACAATCATACAATCACAATCATACTACCACAATCATACTATCACAATCATACAATCACAATCATACAATCACAATCATACAATCACAATCATACAATCACAACCATACAATCGCAATCATACAATCACAATCATACAATCGCAATCATACAATTACAATCTCCCAAATACAATCTCCCAAATACAATCAAACAATCACAATCATACAATCACAATCATACAATCACAATCATACAATCACAATCATACAATCACAATCATACTATCACAATCGTACAATCACAATCGCACAACCACAATCAGACAATCACAATCATACAATCACAATCATACAATCACAATCATACAATCACAATCATACAATCTCAATCATACAATCACAATCATTCAATCATAATAATACAATTACAATCATACATCACAATCATACAATCGCAATCATACAATCACAATCATACAATCGCAATCATACAATTACAATCTCCCAAATACAATCTCCCAAATACAATCTCCCAAATACAATCTCCCAAATACAATCATACAATCACAATCATACAATCACAATCATACAATCACAATCATACAATCACAATCATACAATCACAATCATACAATCACAATCATAAAATCACAATCATACAATCACAATCATACAATCACAATCATACAATCACAATCATACAATCACAATCATACAATCACCATCATACAATCACAATCATACAATCACAATCATACTTTCACAATCATACAATCACAATCATACAATCACAATCATACAATCACAGTCATACAATCACAATCATACAATCACAATCATACAATCACAAAAATACAATCATAATCATACAATCACAATCATACAATCGCAATCATACAATCACAATCATACAATCATAATCATACATTCAAAATCATGCAATCGCAATCATACAATCACAATCATGCAATCACAATCATACAATCAGAATCATACAATCACAATCATTCAATAACAATCGTACAATCACAATCGTACAATCACAATCGCACAACCACAATCAGACAATCACACTCATACAATCACAATCATACAATCACAATCATACAATCACAATCATACCATCACAATCATACTTTCACAATCATACAATCACAATCATACAATCACAATCATACAATCACAATCATACAATCATAATCATACAATCACAATCATACAATCACAATCATACAATCACAATCGTACAATCACAATCGTACAATCACAATCGTACATTCACAATCATACAATCACAATCATACAATCACAATCATACAATCACAATCATACAATCACAATCATACAATCACAATCATACAATCACAATCATACAATCGCAATCATACATTCAAAATCCTGCAATCACAATCATACAATCACAATCATGCAATCACAATCATACAATCAGAATCATACAATCACAATCATTCAATAACAATCGTACAATCGCAATCGTACAATCACAATCGCACAACCACAATCAGACAATCACACTCATACAATCACAATCATACAATCACAATCATACAATCACAATCATACCATCACAATCATACTTTAACAATCATACCATCACAATCATACTTTAACAATCATACCATCACAATCATACTTTAACAATCATACAATCACAATCATACAATCACAGTCATACAATCACAATCGTACAATCACAATCATACTATCACAATCATACAATCACAATCATACAATCACAATCATACAATCACAATCATACAATCACAATCATACAATCATAATCATACAATCACAATCATACAATCACAATCATACAATCACAATCATACAATCACAATCATACAATCGCAAGCATACAATCACAATCATACATCACAATCATACAATCACAATCATACAATCGCAATCATACAATCACAATCATACAATCGCAATCATACAATTACAATCCCCCAAATACAATCTCCCAAATACAATCCCCCAGATACAATCATACAACCCAATCATACAATCACAATCATACAATCACAATCATACAATCACAATCATACAATCACAAAAATACAATCATAATCATACAATCACAATCATACAATCGCAATCATACAATCACAATCATACAATCATAATCATACAATCACAATCATACGACCGCAATCATACAATCACAATCATACCATCACAATCATACAATCACAATCATACAATCATAATCATACAATTACAATCATACATCACAATCATACAATCACAATCATACAATCGCAATCATACAATCACAATCATACAATCGCAATCATACAATTACAATCTCCCAAATACAATCTCCCAAATACAATCTCCCAGATACAATCAAACCATCACAATCATACTTTAACAATCATACAATCACAATCATACAATCACAGTCATACAATCACAATCATACAATCACAATCATACTATCACAATCATACAATCACAATCATACAATCACAATCATACAATCACAATCATACAATCATAATCATACAATCACAATCATACAATCACAATCATACAATCACAATCATACAATCGCAATCATACAATTACAATCTCCCAAATACAATCAAACAATCACAATCATACAATCACGATCATACAATCACAATCATACAATCACAATCATACTATCATAATCGTACAATCACAATCGTACAATCACAATCGCACAACCACAATCAGACAGTCACAATCATACAATCACAATCATACAATCACAATCATACAATCACAATCATACAATCATAATCATACAATCGCAATCATACAATCACAATCATGCAATCACAATCATACTATCACAATCATACAATCACAATCATACAATCACAATCATACAATCACAATCATACTTTTACAATCATACTATCACAATCATACAATCACAATCATACAATCACAGTCATACAATAACAATCATATAATCACAATCATACTATCACAATCATACAATCACAATCATACAATCACAATCATACAATCACAATCATAAAATCACAATCATACAATCACAATCATACAATCCCAATCATACAATCACAATCAAAGAATCACAATCATACAATCACAATCATACAATCGCAAGCATACAATCGCAATCATACAATCTCAATCATACAATCACAATCATACAATCACAATCATACAATCATAATCATACAATTACAATCATACATCACAATCATACAATCACAATCATACAATCGCAATCATACAATTACAATCTCCCAAATACAATCTCCCAAATACAATCACCCAAATACAATCATACAATCACAATCATACAATCATAATCATACAATCGCAATCATACAATCACAATCATACAATCACAATCATACTATCACAATCATACAATCACAATCATACAATCACAATCATACAATCACAATCATACAATCACAATCATACAATCGCACGCATACAATCACAATCATACAATCTCAATCATACAATCATAATCATACAATCATAATCATACAACTACAGTCGTACATCACAATCATACAATCACAATCATACAATCGCAATCATACAATCACAATCATACAATCGCAATCATACAATTACAATCTCCCAAATACAATCTCCCAAATACAATCAAACAATCACAATCATACAAACACAATCATACAATCACAATCATACAATCACAATCATACTATCACAATCGTACAATCACAATCGTACAATCACAATCGCACAACCACAATCAGACAATCACAATCATACAATCAGAATCATACAACCACAATCATACAATCACAATCATACAATCACAATCATACAATCACAATCATACAATCACAATCATACTTTCACAATCATACTATCACAAGCATACAATCACAATCATACAATCTCAATCATACAATCACAATCATACAATCATAATCATACAATTACAATCATACATCACAATCATACAATCACAATCATACAATCGCAATCATACAATCACAATCATACAATCGCAATCATACAATTACAATCTCCCAAATACAATCTCCCAGATACAATCATACAATCACAATCATACAATCACAATCATACAATCACAATCATACAATCACAATCATACAATCACAAAAATACAATCATAGTCATACAATCACAATCATACAATCACAATCATAAAATCACAATCATACAATCACAATCATACAATCACAATCATACAATCACAATCAAAGAATCACAATCATACAATCACAATCATACAATCGCAAGCATACAATCACAATCATACAACCTCAATCATACAATCACAATCATACAATCACAATCATACAATCATAATCATACAATTACAATCATACATCACAATCATACAATCACAATCATACAAACGCAATCATACAATTACAATCTCCCAAATACAATCTCCCAAATACAATCACCCAAATACAATCATACAATCACAATCATACAATCATAATCATACAATCGCAATCATACAATCACAATCATACAATCACAATCATACTATCACAATCATACAATCACAATCATACAATCACAATCATACAATCACAATCATACAATCACAATCATACAATCACAATCATACAATCACAATCATACAATCACAATCATACAATCACAATCATACAATCACAATCATACAATCGCAATCATACATTCAAAATCATGCAATCGCAATCATACAATCACAATCATGCAATCACAATCATACAATCAGAATCATACAATCACAATCATTCAATAACAGTCATACAATCACAGTCGTACTATCACAATCGTACTATCACAATCATACAATCACAATCATACTACCACAATCATACTATCACAATCATATAATCACAATCATACAATCACAATCATACAATCACAATCATACTTTAACAATCATACCATCACAATCATACTTTAACAATCATACAATCACAATCATACAATCACAATCATACAATCACAGTCATACAATCACAGTCGTACTATCACAATCGTACTATCACAATCATACAATCACAATCATACTACCACAATCATACTATCACAATCATATAATCACAATCATACAATCACAATCATACAATCACAATCATACAATCGCAATCATGCAATCACAATCATACAATCACAATCATGCAATCACAATCATACAATCAGAATCATACAATCACAATCATTCAATAACAATCGTACAATCACAATCGTACAATCACAATCGTACAATCACAATCGCACAACCACAATCAGACAATCACACTTATACAATCACAATCATACAATCACAATCATACAATCACAATCATACCATCACAATCATACTTTAACAATCATACCATCACAATCATACTTTAACAATCATACAATCACAATCATACAATCACAGTCATACAATCACAATCATACAATCACAATCATACTATCACAATCATACAATCACAATCATACAATCACAATCATACCATCACAATCATACTTTAACAATCATACCATCACAATCATACTTTAACAATCATACAATCACAATCATACAATCGCAATCATACAATCACAATCATACAATCGCAATCATACAATTACAATCTCCCAAATACAATCTCCCAAATACAATCAAACAATCACAATCGTACAATCACAATCGCACAACCACAATCAGACAATCACAATCATACAATCGCAATCATACAATGGCAATCATACAATTACAATATCCCAAATACAATCTCGCAAATACAGTCATACAGTCACAATCGTACAATCACAATCATACAATCACAATCATACAATCACAATCATACAATCGCAATCATACAATTACAATATCCCAAATACAAACTCCCAAATACAATCATACAATCACAATCACACAATCACAATCATACAATCATAATCATACAATTACAATCATACATCACAATCATACAATCACAATCATACTATCACAATCATACAATCACAATCATACAATCACAATCATACAATCACAATCATACAATCACAATCATACAATCATAATCATACAATCACAATCATACAATCACAATCATACAATCACAATCATACAATCACGATCATACAATCGCAAGCATACAATCACAATCATACAATCTCAATCATACAATCTCAATCATACAATCACAATCATACAATCATAATAATACAATTACAATCATACATCACAATCATACAATCACAATCATACAATCGCAATCATACAATCACAATCATACAATCGCAATCATACAATTACAATCTCCCAAATACAATCTCCCAAATACAATCTCCCAAATACAATCATACAATCACAATCATACAATCACAATCATACTTTCACAATCATACAATCACAATCATACAATCACAATAATACAATCACAGTCATACAATCACAGTCATACAATCACAATCGTACTATCACAATCATACAATCACAATCATACAATCACAATCATACAATCACAATCATACAATCACAATTATGCAATCACAATCATACAATCGCATTCATACAATCGCAATCATACAATCACAATCATACAATCATAATCATACAATTACAGTCATACATCACAATCATACAATCACAATCATACAATCGCAATCATACAATCACAATCATACAATCGCAATCATACAATTACAATCTCCCAAATACAATCTCCCAAATACAATCTCCCAAATACAATCACACAATCACAATCATACAATCGCAATCATACAATCACAATCATACAATCGCAATCATACAATTACAATCTCCCAAATACAATCTCCCAAATACAATCAAACAATCACAATCGTACAATCACAATCGCACAACCACAATCAGACAATCACAATCATACAATCGCAATCATACAATGGCAATCATACAATTACAATATCCCAAATACAATCTCGCAAATACAGTCATACAGTCACAATCGTACAATCACAATCATACAATCACAATCATACAATCACAATCATACAATCGCAATCATACAATTACAATATCCCAAATACAAACTCCCAAATACAATCATACAATCACAATCACACAATCACAATCATACAATCATAATCATACAATTACAATCATACATCACAATCATACAATCACAATCATACTATCACAATCATACAATCACAATCATACTATCACAATCATACAATCACAATCATACAATCACAATCATGCAATCACAATCATACAATCACAATCATACAATCATAAACGTACAACCACAATCATACAATCACAATCATACAATCACAATCATACAATCACGATCATACAATCGCAAGCATACAATCACAATCATACAATCTCAATCATACAATCACAATCATTCAATCATAATAATACAATTACAATCATACATCACAATCATACAATCGCAATCATACAATCACAATCATACAATCGCAATCATACAATTACAATCTCCCAAATACAATCTCCCAAATACAATCTCCCAAATACAATCTCCCAAATACAATCTCCCAAATACAATCATACAATCACAATCATACAATCACAATCATACAATCACAATCATACAATCACAATCATACAATCACAATCATACAATCACAATCATAAAATCACAATCATACAATCACAATCATACAATCACAATCATACAATCACAATCATACAATCACAATCATACAATCACCATCATACAATCACAATCATACAATCACAATCATACTTTCACAATCATACAATCACAATCATACAATCACAATCATACAATCACAGTCATACAATCACAATCATACAATCACAATCATACAATCACAAAAATACAATCATAATCATACAATCACAATCATACAATCGCAATCATACAATCACAATCATACAATCATAATCATACATTCAAAATCATGCAATCGCAATCATACAATCACAATCATGCAATCACAATCATACAATCAGAATCATACAATCACAATCATTCAATAACAATCGTACAATCACAATCGTACAATCACAATCGCACAACCACAATCAGACAATCACACTCATACAATCACAATCATACAATCACAATCATACAATCACAATCATACCATCACAATCATACTTTCACAATCATACAATCACAATCATACAATCACAATCATACAATCACAATCATACAATCATAATCATACAATCACAATCATACAATCACAATCATACAATCACAATCGTACAATCACAATCGTACAATCACAATCGTACATTCACAATCATACAATCACAATCATACAATCACAATCATACAATCACAATCATACAATCACAATCATACAATCACAATCATACAATCACAATCATACAATCGCAATCATATATTCAAAATCCTGCAATCACAATCATACAATCACAATCATGCAATCACAATCATACAATCAGAATCATACAATCACAATCATTCAATAACAATCGTACAATCGCAATCGTACAATCACAATCGCACAACCACAATCAGACAATCACACTCATACAATCACAATCATACAATCACAATCATACAATCACAATCATACCATCACAATCATACTTTAACAATCATACCATCACAATCATACTTTAACAATCATACCATCACAATCATACTTTAACAATCATACAATCACAATCATACAATCACAGTCATACAATCACAATCGTACAATCACAATCATACTATCACAATCATACAATCACAATCATACAATCACAATCATACAATCACAATCATACAATCACAATCATACAATCATAATCATACAATCACAATCATACAATCACAATCATACAATCACAATCATACAATCACAATCATACAATCGCAAGCATACAATCACAATCATACATCACAATCATACAATCACAATCATACAATCGCAATCATACAATCACAATCATACAATCGCAATCATACAATTACAATCTCCCAAATACAATCTCCCAAATACAATCTCCCAGATACAATCATACAACCCAATCATACAATCACAATCATACAATCACAATCATACAATCACAATCATACAATCACAAAAATACAATCATAATCATACAATCACAATCATACAATCGCAATCATACAATCACAATCATACAATCATAATCATACAATCACAATCATACGACCGCAATCATACAATCACAATCATACCATCACAATCATACAATCACAATCATACAATCATAATCATACAATTACAATCATACATCACAATCATACAATCACAATCATACAATCGCAATCATACAATCACAATCATACAATCGCAATCATACAATTACAATCTCCCAAATACAATCTCCCAAATACAATCTCCCAGATACAATCAAACCATCACAATCATACTTTAACAATCATACAATCACAATCATACAATCACAGTCATACAATCACAATCATACAATCACAATCATACTATCACAATCATACAATCACAATCATACAATCACAATCATACAATCACAATCATACAATCATAATCATACAATCACAATCATACAATCACAATCATACAATCACAATCATACAATCGCAATCATACAATTACAATCTCCCAAATACAATCAAACAATCACAATCATACAATCACAATCATACAATCACAATCATACTATCATAATCGTACAATCACAATCGTACAATCACAATCGCACAACCACAATCAGACAGTCACAATCATACAATCACAATCATACAATCACAATCATACAATCACAATCATACAATCATAATCATACAATCGCAATCATACAATCACAATCATGCAATCACAATCATACTATCACAATCATACAATCACAATCATACAATCACAATCATACAATCACAATCATACTTTTACAATCATACTATCACAATCATACAATCACAATCATACAATCACAGTCATACAATAACAATCATATAATCACAATCATACTATCACAATCATACAATCACAATCATACAATCGCAAGCATACAATCGCAATCATACAATCTCAATCATACAATCACAATCATACAATCACAATCATACAATCATAATCATACAATTACAATCATACATCACAATCATACAATCACAATCATACAATCGCAATCATACAATTACAATCTCCCAAATACAATCTCCCAAATACAATCACCCAAATACAATCATACAATCACAATCATACAATCATAATCATACAATCGCAATCATACAATCACAATCATACAATCACAATCATACTATCACAATCATACAATCACAATCATACAATCACAATCATACAATCACAATCATACAATCACAATCATACAATCGCACGCATACAATCACAATCATACAATCTCAATCATGCAATCATAATCATACAATCATAATCATACAACTACAGTCGTACATCACAATCATACAATCACAATCATACAATCGCAATCATACAATCACAATCATACAATCGCAATCATACAATTACAATCTCCCAAATACAATCTCCCAAATACAATCAAACAATCACAATCATACAAACACAATCATACAATCACAATCATACAATCACAATCATACTATCACAATCGTACAATCACAATCGTACAATCACAATCGCACAACCACAATCAGACAATCACAATCATACAATCAGAATCATACAACCACAATCATACAATCACAATCATACAATCACAATCATACAATCACAATCATACAATCACAATCATACTTTCACAATCATACTATCACAAGCATACAATCACAATCATACAATCTCAATCATACAATCACAATCATACAATCATAATCATACAATTACAATCATACATCACAATCATACAATCACAATCATACAATCGCAATCATACAATCACAATCATACAATCGCAATCATACAATTACAATCTCCCAAATACAATCTCCCAGATACAATCATACAATCACAATCATACAATCACAATCATACAATCACAATCATACAATCACAATCATACAATCACAATCATACAATCACAATCATACAATCACAAAAATACAATCATAGTCATACAATCACAATCATACAATCACAATCATAAAATCACAATCATACAATCACAATCATACAATCACAATCATACAATCACAATCAAAGAATCACAATCATACAATCACAATCATACAATCGCAAGCATACAATCACAATCATACAACCTCAATCATACAATCACAATCATACAATCACAATCATACAATCATAATCATACAATTACAATCATACATCACAATCATACAATCACAATCATACAAACGCAATCATACAATTACAATCTCCCAAATACAATCTCCCAAATACAATCACCCAAATACAATCATACAATCACAATCATACAATCATAATCATACAATCGCAATCATACAATCACAATCATACAATCACAATCATACTATCACAATCATACAATCACAATCATACAATCACAATCATACAATCACAATCATACAATCACAATCATACAATCACAATCATACAATCACAATCATACAATCACAATCATACAATCACAATCATACAATCACAATCATACAATCACAATCATACAATCGCAATCATACATTCAAAATCATGCAATCGCAATCATACAATCACAATCATGCAATCACAATCATACAATCAGAATCATACAATCACAATCATTCAATAACAATCGTACAATCACAATCGTACAATCACAATCGCACAACCACAATCAGACAATCACACTCATACAATCACAATCATACAATCACAATCATACAATCACAATCATACCATCACAATCATACTTTAACAATCATACCATCACAATCATACTTTAACAATCATACAATCACAATCATACAATCACAGTCATACAATCACAATCATACAATCACAATCATACAATCACAATCATACAATCACAATCATACAATCACAATCATACAATCACAATCATACTTTCACAATCATACAATCACAATCATACAATCACAATCATACAATCACAGTCATACAATCACAGTCGTACTATCACAATCGTACTATCACAATCATACAATCACAATCATACTACCACAATCATACTATCACAATCATATAATCACAATCATACAATCACAATCATACAATCACAATCATACAATCGCAATCATGCAATCACAATCATACAATCACAATCATGCAATCACAATCATACAATCAGAATCATACAATCACAATCATTCAATAACAATCGTACAATCACAATCGTACAATCACAATCGTACAATCACAATCGCACAACCACAATCAGACAATCACACTTATACAATCACAATCATACAATCACAATCATACAATCACAATCATACCATCACAATCATACTTTAACAATCATACCATCACAATCATACTTTAACAATCATACAATCACAATCATACAATCACAGTCATACAATCACAATCATACAATCACAATCATACTATCACAATCATACAATCACAATCATACAATCACAATCATACCATCACAATCATACTTTAACAATCATACCATCACAATCATACTTTAACAATCATACAATCACAATCATACAATCGCAATCATACAATCACAATCATACAATCGCAATCATACAATTACAATCTCCCAAATACAATCTCCCAAATACAATCAAACAATCACAATCGTACAATCACAATCGCACAACCACAATCAGACAATCACAATCATACAATCGCAATCATACAATGGCAATCATACAATTACAATATCCCAAATACAATCTCGCAAATACAGTCATACAGTCACAATCGTACAATCACAATCATACAATCACAATCATACAATCACAATCATACAATCGCAATCATACAATTACAATATCCCAAATACAAACTCCCAAATACAATCATACAATCACAATCACACAATCACAATCATACAATCATAATCATACAATTACAATCATACATCACAATCATACAATCACAATCATACTATCACAATCATACAATCACAATCATACAATCACAATCATACAATCACAATCATACAATCACAATCATACAATCATAATCATACAATCACAATCATACAATCACAATCATACAATCACAATCATACAATCACGATCATACAATCGCAAGCATACAATCACAATCATACAATCTCAATCATACAATCTCAATCATACAATCACAATCATACAATCATAATAATACAATTACAATCATACATCACAATCATACAATCACAATCATACAATCGCAATCATACAATCACAATCATACAATCGCAATCATACAATTACAATCTCCCAAATACAATCTCCCAAATACAATCTCCCAAATACAATCATACAATCACAATCATACAATCACAATCATACTTTCACAATCATACAATCACAATCATACAATCACAATAATACAATCACAGTCATACAATCACAGTCATACAATCACAATCGTACTATCACAATCATACAATCACAATCATACAATCACAATCATACAATCACAATCATACAATCACAATTATGCAATCACAATCATACAATCGCATTCATACAATCGCAATCATACAATCACAATCATACAATCATAATCATACAATTACAGTCATACATCACAATCATACAATCACAATCATACAATCGCAATCATACAATCACAATCATACAATCGCAATCATACAATTACAATCTCCCAAATACAATCTCCCAAATACAATCTCCCAAATACAATCACACAATCACAATCATACAATCGCAATCATACAATCACAATCATACAATCGCAATCATACAATTACGATCTCCCAAATACAATCTCCCAAATACAATCATACAATCACAATCACACAATCACAATCACACAATCACAATCATACAATCACAATCATACAATCACAATTATGCAATCACAATCATACAATCGCATTCATACAATCGCAATCATACAATCACAATCATACAGTCATAATCATACAATTACAGTCATACATCACAATCATACAATCACAATCATAGAATCGCAATCATACAATCACAATCATACAATCGCAATCATACAATTACAATCTCCCAAATACAATCTCCCAAATACAATCAAACAATCACAATCATACAATCACAATCATACAATCACAATCATACAATCACAATCATACAATCACAATCATACTATCACAATCGTACAATCACAATCGCACAACCACAATCAGACAATCACAATCATACAATCACAATCATACAATCACAATCATACAATCACAATCATACAATCACAATCATACAATCACAATCATACAATCACAATCATACAATCACAATCATACTTTCACAATCATACAATCATAATCATACTATCACAATCATACAATCACAATCATACAATCATAATCATACAATTACAGTCATACATCACAATCATACAATCACAATCATACAATCGCAATCATACAATCACAATCATACAATCGCAATCATACAATTACAATCTCCCAAATACAATCTCCCAAATACAATCTCCCAAAAACAATCAAACAATCACAATCATACAAACACAATCATACAATCACAATCATACAATCACAATCATACTATCACAATCGTACAATCACAATCGTACAATCACAATCGCACAACCACAATCAGACAATCACAATCATACAATCACAATCATACAACCACAATCATACAATCACAATCATACAATCACAATCATACAATCACAATCATACAATCACAATCATACTTTCACAATCATACTATCACAAGCATACAATCACAATCATACAATCTCAATCATACAATCACAATCATACAATCATAATCATACAATTACAATCATACATCACAATCATACAATCACAATCATACAATCGCAATCATACAATCACAATCATACAATCGCAATCATACAATTACAATCTCCCAAATACAATCTCCCAGATACTATCATACAATCACAATCATACAATCACAATCATACAATCACAATCATACAATCACAAAAATACAATCATAGTCATACAATCACAATCATACAATCACAATCATAAAATCACAATCATACAATCACAATCATACAATCACAATCATACAATCACAATCAAAGAATCACAATCATACAATCACAATCATACAATCGCAAGCATACAATCACAATAATACAACCTCAATCATACAATCACAATCATACAATCACAATCATACAATCATAATCATACAATTACAATCATACATCACAATCATACAATCACAATCATACAAACGCAATCATACAATTACAATCTCCCAAATACAATCTCCCAAATACAATCACCCAAATACAATCATACAATCACAATCATACAATCATAATCATACAATCGCAATCATACAATCACAATCATACAATCACAATCATACTATCACAATCATACAATCACAATCATACAATCACAATCATACAATCACAATCATACAATCACAATCATACAATCACAATCATACAATCACAATCATACAATCACAATCATACAATCACAATCATACAATCGCAATCATACATTCAAAATCATGCAATCGCAATCATACAATCACAATCATGCAATCACAATCATGCAATCACAATCATACAATCTTAATCATACAATCACAATCATTCAATCACAATCGTACAATCACAATCGTACAATATCAATCGCACAACCACAATCACACAATCACACTCATACAATCACAATCATACAATCACAATCATACAATCACAATCATGTAATCACAATCATACAATCGCAATCATACAATTACAATATCCCAAATACAATATCCCAAATACAATCAAACAATCACAATCATACAATCACAATCATACAATCACAATCATACAATCACAATCATACAATCACAATCGTACAATCACAATCGTACATTCACAATCATACAATCACAATCATACAATCACAATCATACAATCACAATCATACAATCACAATCATACAATCACAATCATACAATCACAATCATACAATCACAATCATACAATCACATTCATACAATCGCAAGCATACAATAACAATCATACAATCTCAATCATACAATCACAATCATACAATCATAATCATACAATTACATTCATACATCACAATCATACAACCGCAATCATACAATTACAATCTCCCAAATACAGTCTCCCAGATACAATCATACAATCACAATCATACAATCACAATCATACAATCATAATCATACAATTACAATCATACATCACAATCATACAATCACAATCATACAATCGCAATCATACAATCACAATTATACAATCGCAATCATACAATTACAATCTCCCAAATACAATCTCCCAAATACAATCTCCCAAATACAATCATACAATCACAATCATACAATCACAATCATACAATCACAATCATACAATCACAATCATACTACCACAATCATACTATCACAATCATACAATCACAATCATACAATCACAATCATACAATCACAATCATACAATCACAATCATACAATCGCAATCATACAATCACAATCATACAATCGCAATCATACAATTACAATCTCCCAAATACAATCTCCCAAATACAATCAAACAATCACAATCATACAATCACAATCATACAATCACAATCATACAATCACAATCATACAATCACAATCATACAATCACAATCATACAATCACAATCATACAATCACAATCATACAATCACAATCATACAATCACAATCATACAATCACAATCATACAATCACAATCATACTTTCACAATCATACAATCATAATCATACTATCACAATCATACAATCACAATCATACAATCACAATCATGCAATCACAATCATACAATCACAATCATACAATCATAAACATACAACCACAATCATACAATCACAATCATACAATCACAATCATACAATCACGATCATACAATCGCAAGCATACAATCACAATCATACAATCTCAATCATACAATCACAATCATTCAATCATAATAATACAATTACAATCATACATCACAATCATACAATCGCAATCATACAATCACAATCATACAATCGCAATCATACAATTACAATCTCCCAAATACAATCTCCCAAATACAATCTCCCAAATACAATCATACTATCACAATCATACAATCACAATCATACAATCACAATCATAAAATCACAATCATACAATCACAATCATACAATCACAATCATACAATCACAATCATACAATCACAATCATACAATCACCATCATACAATCACAATCATACAATCACAATCATACTTTCACAATCATACAATCACAATCATACAATCACAATCATACAATCACAGTCATACAATCACAATCATACAATCACAATCATACAATCACAAAAATACAATCATAATCATACAATCACAATCATACAATCGCAATCATACAATCACAATCATAGAATCATAATCATACATTCAAAATCATGCAATCGCAATCATACAATCACAATCATGCAATCACAACCATACAATCAGAATCATACAATCACAATCATTCAATAACAATCGTACAATCACAATCGTACAATCACAATCGCACAACCACAATCAGACAATCACACTCATACAATCACAATCATACAATCACAATCATACAATCACAATCATACCATCACAATCATACTTTCACAATCATACAATCACAATCATACAATCACAATCATACAATCACAATCATACAATCATAATCATACAATCACAATCATACAATCACAATCATACAATCACAATCGTACAATCACAATCGTACAATCACAATCGTACATTCACAATCATACAATCACAATCATACAATCACAATCATACAATCACAATCATACAATCACAATCATACAATCACAATCATACAATCACAATCATACAATCGCAATCATACATTCAAAATCATGCAATCACAATCATACAATCACAATCATGCAATCACAATCATACAATCAGAATCATACAATCACAATCATTCAATAACAATCGTACAATCGCAATCGTACAATCACAATCGCACAACCACAATCAGACAATCACACTCATACAATCACAATCATACAATCACAATCATACAATCACAATCATACCATCACAATCATACTTTAACAATCATACCATCACAATCATACTTTAACAATCATACAATCACAATCATACAATCACAGTCATACAATCACAATCATACAATCACAATCATACTATCACAATCATACAATCACAATCATACAATCACAATCATACAATCACAATCATACAATCACAATCATACAATCATAATCATACAATCACAATCATACAATCACAATCATACAATCACAATCATACAATCACAATCATACAATCGCAAGCATACAATCACAATCATACAATCTCAATCATACAATCGTAATCATACAATCATAATCATACAATTACAGTCATACATCACAATCATACAATCACAATCATACAATCGCAATCATACAATCACAATCATACAATCGCAATCATACAATTACAATCTCCCAAATACAATCTCCCAAATACAATCTCCCAGATACAATCATACAATCACAATCATACAATCACAATCATACAATCACAATCATACAATCACAATCATACAATCACAAAAATACAATCATAATCATACAATCACAATCATACAATCGCAATCATACAATCACAATCATACAATCATAATCATACAATCACAATCATACGATCGCAATCATACAATCACAATCATACCATCACAATCATACAATCGCAATCATACAATTACAATCTCCCAAATACAATCTCCCAAATACAATCTCCCAGATACAATCATACCATCACAATCATACTTTAACAATCATACAATCACAATCATACAATCACAGTCATACAATCACAATCATACAATCACAATCATACAATCACAATCATACTATCATAATCGTACAATCACAATCGTACAATCACAATCGCACAACCACAATCAGACAGTCACAATCATACAATCACAATCATACAATCACAATCATACAATCACAATCATACAATCATAATCATACAATCGCAATCATACAATCACAATCATACAATCACAATCATACTATCACAATCATACAATCACAATCATACAATCACAATCATACAATCACAATCATACTTTTACAAACATACTATCACAATCATACAATCACAATCATACAATCACAGTCATACAATAACAATCATATAATCACAATCATACTATCACAATCATACAATCACAATCATACAATCACAATCATAAAATCACAATCATACAATCACAATCATACAATCCCAATCATACAATCACAATCAAAGAATCACAATCATACAATCACAATCATACAATCGCAAGCATACAATCACAATCATACAATCTCAATCATACAATCACAATCATACAATCACAATCATACAATCATAATCATATAATTACAATCATACATCACAATCATACAATCACAATCATACAATCGCAATCATACAATTACAATCTCCCAAATACAATCTCCCAAATACAATCACCCAAATACAATCATACAATCACAATCATACAATCATAATCATACAATCGCAATCATACAATCACAATCATACAATCACAATCATACTATCACAATCATACAATCACAATCATACAATCACAATCATACAAACACAATCATACAATCACAATCATACAATCGCACGCATACAATCACAATCATACAATCTCAATCATACAATCATAATCATACAATCATAATCATACAACTACAGTCGTACATCACAATCATACAATCACAATCATACAATCGCAATCATACAATCACAATCATACAATCGCAATCATACAATTACAATCTCCCAAATACAATCTCCCAAATACAATCAAACAATCACAATCATACAAACACAATCATACAATCACAATCATACAATCACAATCATACTATCACAATCGTACAATCACAATCGTACAATCACAATCGCACAACCACAATCAGACAATCACAATCATACAATCACAATCATACAACCACAATCATACAATCACAATCATACAAACACAATCATACAATCACAATCATACAATCACAATCATACTTTCACAATCATACTATCACAAGCATACAATCACAATCATACAATCTCAATCATACAATCACAATCATACAATCATAATCATACAATTACAATCATACATCACAATCATACAATCACAATCATACAATCGCAATCATACAATCACAATCATACAATCGCAATCATACAATTACAATCTCCCAAATACAATCTCCCAGATACAATCATACAATCACAATCATACAATCACAATCATACAATCACAATCATACAATCACAATCATACTATCACAATCGTACAATCACAATCGTACAATCACAATCGCACAACCACAATCAGACAATCACAATCATACAATCACAATCATACAACCACAATCATACAATCACAATCATACAATCACAATCATACAATCGCAAGCATACAATCACAATCATACAACCTCAATCATACAATCACAATCATACAATCACAATCATACAATCATAATCATACAATTACAATCATACATCACAATCATACAATCACAATCATACAATCGCAATCATACAATTACAATCTCCCAAATACAGTCTCCCAAATACAATCACCCAAATACAATCATACAATCACAATCATACAATCATAATCATACAATCGCAATCATACAATCACAATCATACAATCACAATCATACTATCACAATCATACAATCACAATCATACAATCACAGTCATACAATCACAATCATACAATCGCAAGCATACAATCACAATCATACAATCTCAATCATACAATCATAATCATACAATCATAATCATACAATTACAGTCATACATCACAATCATACAATCACAATCATACAATCGCATTCATACAATCACAATCATACAATCGCAATCATACAATTACAATCTCCCAAATACAATCTCCCAAATACAATCAAACAATCACAATCATACAAACACAATCATACAATCACAATCATACAATCACAATCATACTATCACAATCGTACAATCACAATCGTACAATCACAATCGCACAACCACAATCAGACAATCACAATCATACAATCACAATCATACAACCACAATCATACAATCACAATCATACAATCACAATCATACAATCACAATCATACAATCACAATCATACTTTCACAATCATACTATCACAATCATACAATCACAATCATACAATCACAAAAATACAATCATAGTCATACAATCACAATCATACAATCGCAATCATACAATCACAATCATACAATCATAATCATACAATCACAATCATACGATCGCAATCATACAATCACAATCATACCATCACAATCATACAATCACAATCATACAATCATAATCATACAATTACAATCATACATCACAATCATACAATCACAATCATACAATCGCAATCATACAATCACAATCATACAATCGCAATCATACAATTACAGTCTCCCAAATACAATCTCCCAAATACAATCTCCCAGATACAATCATACAATCACAATCATACAATCACAATCATACAATCGCAATCATACAATCACAATTATACAATCGCAATCATACAATTACAATCTCCCAAATACAATCTCCCAAATACAATCATACAATCACAATCATATAATCACAATCTTACAATCACAATCATACTACCACAATCATACGATCACAATCATATAATCACAATCATACAATCACAATCATACAATCACAATCATACACTCGCAATCATACATTCAAAATCATGCAATCGCAATCATACAATCACAATCATGCAATCACAATCATACAATCAGAATCATACAATCACAATCATTCAATAACAATCGTACAATCACAATCGTACAATCACAATCGCACAACCACAATCAGACAATCACACTCATACAATCACAATCATACAATCACAATCATACAATCACAATCATACCATCACAATCATACTTTAACAATCATACCATCACAATCATACCATCACAATCATACCATCACAATCATACTTTAACAATCATACAATCACAATCATACAATCACAGTCATACAATCACAATCATACAATCACAATCATACTATCACAATCATACAATCACAATCATACAATCACAATCATACAATCACAATCATACAATCATAATCATACAATCACAATCATACAATCACAATCATACAATCACAATCATACAATCGCAAGCATACAATCACAATCATACAATCTCAATCATACAATCACAATCATACAATCATAATCATACAATTACAGTCATACATCACAATCATGCAATCACAATCATACAATCGCAATCATAGAATCACAATCATACAATCGCAATCATACAATTACAATCTCCCAAATACAATCTCCCAAATACAATCAAACAATCACAATCATACAATCACAATCATACAATCACAATCATACAATCACAATCATACTATCACAATCGTACAATCACAATCGTACAATCACAATCGCACAACCACAATCAGACAATCACAATCATACAATCACAATCATACAATCACAATCATACAATCACAATCATACAATCACAATCATACAATCGCAATCATACAATTACAATCTCCCAAATACAATCTCCCAAATACAATCAAACAATCACAATCATACAATCACAATCATACAATCACAATCATACAATCACAATCATACAATCACAATCATACAATCACAATCATACTATCACAATCGTACAATCACAATCGTACAATCACAATCGCACAACCACAATCAGACAATCACAATCATACAATCACAATCATACAATCACAATCATACAATCACAATCATACAATCACAATCATACAATCACAATCATACAATCACAATCACACTTTCACAATCATACTATCACAATCATACAATCACAATCATACAATCACAGTCATACAATAACAATCATATAATCACAATCATACTATCACAATCATACAATCACAATCATACAATCACAATCATAAAATCACAATCAGACAATCACAATCATACAATCACAATCATACAATCACAATCAAAGAATCACAATCATACAATCACAATCATACAATCGCAAGCATACAATCACAATCATACAATCTCAATCATACAATCACAATCATACAATCACAATCATACAATCATAATCATACAATTACAATCGTACAATCACAATCGTACAATCACAATCGCACAACCACAATCATACAATCATAATCATACAATCACAATCATACTTTCACAATCGTACAATCACAATCATACAATCACAATCATACAATCACAATCATACAATCGCAATCATACAATCGCAATCATACAATCGCAATCATACAATCGCAATCATACAATCGCAATCATACAATCGCAATCATACAATCGCAATCATACAATCGCAATCATACAATCGCAATCATACAATCGCAATCATACAATCTCAATCATAAAATCACAAAAATACAAACTTAATCATACAATCACAATCATACAATCACAATCATACAATCATAATCATACAATCACAATCATACGATCGCAATCATACAATCACAATCATACCATCACAATCATACAATCACAATCATACAATCATAATCATACAATTACAATCATACATCACAATCATACAATCACAATCATACAATCGCAATCATACAGTCGCAATCATACAATTACAATATCCCAAATACAATCTCGTAAATACAGTCATACAATCACAATCATACAATCACAATCACACAATCACAATCATACAATCACAATCACACAATCACAATCATACAATCACAATCATACAATCAAAATCATACAATCACAATTATGCAATCACAATCATACAATCGCATTCATACAATCGCAATCATACAATCACAATCATACAATCATAATCATACAATTACAGTCTTACATCACAATCATAAAATCACAATCATACAATCGCAATCATACAATCACAATCATACAATCGCAATCGTACAATTACAATCTCCCAAATACAATCTCCCAAATACAATCAAACAATCACAATCATACAATCACAATCGTACAATCACAATCATACAATCACAATCATACAATCACAATCATACTATCACAATCGTACAATCACATTCGCACAACCACAATCAGACAATCACAATCATACAATCACAATCATACAATCACAATCATACAATCACAATCATACAATCACAATCATACAATCACAATCATACTTTCACAATCATACTATCACAATCATACAATCACAATCATACAATCACAGTCATACAATAACAATCATATAATCACAATCATACTATCACAATCATACAATCACAATCATACAATCACAATCATAAAATCACAATCATACAATCACAATCATACAATCACAACCATACAATCGCAAGCATACAATCACAATCAAACAATCTCAATCATACAATCACAATCATACAATCATAATCATACAATTACAATCATACATCACAATCATACAATCACAATCATACAATCACAATCATACTATCGCAATCATACAATCTCAATCATACAATCACAATCATACAATCATAATAATACAATTACAATCATACATCACAATCATACAATCACAATCATACAATCGCAATCATACAATTACAATATCCCAAATGCAATCTCCCAAATACAATCATACAATCACAATCATACAATCACAATCATACAATCACAATCGTACAATCACAATCGCACAACCACAATCATACAATCATAATCATACAATCACAATCATACAATCACAATCATACAATCACAATCATACAATCACAATCATACAATCACAATCATACAATCACAATCATACAATCACAATCATACAATCCCAATCATACAATCGCAATCATACAATCGCAATCATACAATCACAATCATACAATCTCAATCATACAATCACAATCATACAACCACAATCAGACAATCACAATCATACAATCACAATCATACAATCACAATCATACAATCACAATCATACAATCACAATTATGCAATCACAATCATACAATCATAATCATACAATCACAATCATACAATCGCAATCATACAATTACAATATCCCAAATACAATCTCGCAAATACAGTCATACAATCACAATCATACAATCACAATCATACGATCGCAATCATACAATTACAATATCCCAAATACAATCTCCCAAATACAATCATACAATCACAATCACACAATCACAATCATACAATCATAATCATACAATTACAATCATACATCACAATCATACAATCACAATCATACTATCACAATCATACAATCACAATCATACAATCACAATCATACAATCGCAATCATACAATCACAATCATACAATCATAATCATACAATCACAATCATACAATCACAATCATACAATCACAATCATACAATCACGATCATACAATCGCAAGCATACAATCACAATCATTCAATCTCAATCATACAATCATAATCATACAATCACAATCATACGATCGCAATCATACAATCACAATCATACCATCACAATCATACAATCACAATCATACAATCATAATCATACAATTACAATCATACATCACAATCATACAACCACAATCAGACAATCACAATCATACAATCACAATCATACAATCACAATTATGCAATCACAATCATACAATCATAATCATACAATCACAATCATACAATCGCAATCATACAATTACAATATCCCAAATACAATCTCCCAAATACAATCATACAATCACAATCATACATACACAATCATACAATCACAATCAGACAATCACAATCATACAATCACAATCATACAATCACAATTATGCAATCACAATCATACAATCATAATCATACAATCACAATCATACAATCGCAATCATACAATTACAATATCCCAAATACAATCTCCCAAATACAATCATACAATCACAATCACACAATCACAATCATACAATCACAATCATACAATTACAATCATACATCACAATCATACAATTACAATCATACTATCACAATCATACAATCACAATCATACAATCACAATCATACATTCAAAATCATGCAAACACAATCATACAATCACAATCATGCAATCACAATCATACAATCATAATCATGCAATCACAATCATACAATCACAATCGTACAACCACAATCATACAATCACAATTATGCAATCACAATCATACAATCATAATCATACAATCATAATCATACAATCACAATCATACAATCGCAATCATACAATTACAATATCCCAAATACAATCTCCCAAATACAATCATACAATCACAATCATACATACACAATCATACAATCACAATCATACAATCACAATCGTACAACCACAATCATACAATCATAATCATAC
Source organism: Megachile rotundata (assembly GCF_050947335.1). Classification (NCBI taxonomy): domain Eukaryota; kingdom Metazoa; phylum Arthropoda; class Insecta; order Hymenoptera; family Megachilidae; genus Megachile; species Megachile rotundata. The sequence continues at coordinate 1,662,295 of NW_027473335.1, read as the reverse complement.
AATCACAATCATACTTTCACAATCATACAATCACAATCATACAATCACAATCATACAATCACAATCATACAATCACAATCATACAATCACAATCATACAATCATAATCAAACAATCACAATCATACGATCGCAATCATACAATCACAATCATACCATCACAGTCATACAATCACAATCATACAATCATAATCATACAATTACAATCATACATCACAATCATACAATCACAATCATACAATCGCAATCATACAATTACAATATCCCAAATACAATCTCCCAAATACAATCATACAATCACAATCATACATACACAATCATACAATCACAATCATACAATCGCAATCATACAATCGCAATCATACAATTACAATATCCCAAATACAATTTCGCAAATACAGTCATACAATCACAATCATACAATCACAATCATACAATCACAATCATACGATCGCAATCATACAATTACAATATCCCAAATACAATCTCCCAAATACAATCATACAATCACAATCACACAATCACAATCATACAATCACAATCATACAATTACAATCATACATCACAATCATACAATTACAATCATACTATCACAATCATACAATCACAATCATACAATCACAATCATACAATCACAATCATACAATCACAATCATACAATCACAATCATACAATCATAATCATACAATCACAATCATACAATCACAATCATACAATCACAATCATACAATCACGATCATACAATCGCAAGCATACAATCACAATCATACAATCTCAATCATACAATCTCAATCATACAATCACAATCATACAATCATAATAATACAATTACAATCATACATCACAATCATACAATCACAATCATACAATCGCAATCATACAATCACAATCATACAATCGCAATCATACAATTACAATCTCCCAAATACAATCTCCCAAATACAAGCTCCCAAATACAATCTCCCAAATACAATCATACAATCACAATCATACAATCACAATCATACAATCACAATCATACTTTAACAATCATACAATCACAATCATACAATCACAATAATACAATCACAGTCATACAATCACAGTCATACAATCACAATCGTACTATCACAATCATACAATCACAATCATACAATCACAATCGTACATTCACAATCATACAATCACAATCATACAGTCACAATCATACAATCACAATCATACAATCACAATCATACTATCACAATCGTACAATCACAATCGCACAACCACAATCAGACAATCACAATCATACAATCACAATCATGCAATCACAATCATACAATCATAATCATGCAATCACAATCATACAATCACAATCGTACAATCACAATCGTACAATCACAATCGCACAACCACAATCATACAATCATAATCATACAATCACAATCATACTTTCACAATCATACAATCACAATCATACAATCACAATCATACAATCACAATCATACAATCACAATCATACAATCACAATCATACAATCATAATCATACAATCACAATCATACGATCGCAATCATACAATCACAATCATACCATCACAATCATACAATCACAATCACACAATCATAATCATACAATTACAATCATACATCACAGTCATACAATCACAATCATACAATCGCAATCATACAATTACAATATCCCAAATACAATCTCCCAAATACAATCATACAATCACAATCATACATACACAATCATACAATCACAATCATACAATCGCAATCATACAATCGCAATCATACAATTACAATATCCCAAATACAATCTCGCAAATACAATCATACAATCACAATCATACATACACAATCATACAATCACAATCATACAATCGCAATCATACAATCGCAATCATACAATTACAATATCCCAAATACAATTTCGCAAATACAGTCATACAATCACAATCATACAATCACAATCATACAATCACAATCATACGATCGCAATCATACAATTACAATATCCCAAATACAATCTCCCAAATACAATCATACAATCACAATCACACAATCACAATCATACAATCACAATCATACAATTACAATCATACATCACAATCATACAATTACAATCATACTATCACAATCATACAATCACAATCATACAATCACAATCATACAATCACAATCATACAATCACAATCATACAATCACAATCATACAATCATAATCATACAATCACAATCATACAATCACAATCATACAATCACAATCATACAATCACGATCATACAATCGCAAGCATACAATCACAATCATACAATCTCAATCATACAATCTCAATCATACAATCACAATCATACAATCATAATAATACAATTACAATCATACATCACAATCATACAATCACAATCATACAATCGCAATCATACAATCACAATCATACAATCGCAATCATACAATTACAATCTCCCAAATACAATCTCCTAAATACAAGCTCCCAAATACAATCTCCCAAATACAATCATACAATCACAATCATACAATCACAATCATACAATCACAATCATACTTTAACAATCATACAATCACAATCATACAATCACAATAATACAATCACAGTCATACAATCACAGTCATACAATCACAATCGTACTATCACAATCATACAATCACAATCATACAATCACAATCGTACATTCACAATCATACAATCACAATCATACAGTCACAATCATACAATCACAATCATACAATCACAATCATACTATCACAATCGTACAATCACAATCGCACAACCACAATCAGACAATCACAATCATACAATCACAATCATGCAATCACAATCATACAATCATAATCATGCAATCACAATCATACAATCACAATCGTACAATCACAATCGTACAATCACAATCGCACCACCACAATCATACAATCATAATCATACAATCACAATCATACTTTCACAATCATACAATCACAATCATACAATCACAATCATACAATCACAATCATACAATCACAATCATACAATCACAATCATACAATCATAATCATACAATCACAATCATACGATCGCAATCATACAATCACAATCATACCATCACAATCATACAATCACAATCATACAATCATAATCATACAATTACAATCATACATCACAATCATACAATCACAATCATACAATCGCAATCATACAATTACAATATCCCAAATACAATCTCCCAAATACAATCATACAATCACAATCATACATACACAATCATACAATCACAATCATACAATCGCAATCATACAATCGCAATCATACAATTACAATATCCCAAATACAATCTCGCAAATACAGTCATACAATCACAATCATACAATCACAATCATACAATCACAATCATACAATCGCAATCATACAATTACAATATCCCAAATACAATCTCCCAAATACAATCATACAATCACAATCACACAATCACAATCATACAATCACAATCATACAATTGCAATCATACATCACAATCATACAATCACAATCATACTATCACAATCATACAATCACAATCATACAATCACAATCATACGATCGCAATCATACAATCACAATCATACCATCACAGTCATACAATCACAATCATACAATCATAATCATACAATTACAATCATACATCACAATCATACAATCACAATCATACAATCGCAATCATACAATTACAATATCCCAAATACAATCTCCCAAATACAATCATACAATCACAATCATACATACACAATCATACAATCACAATCATACAATCGCAATCATACAATCGCAATCATACAATTACAATATCCCAAATACAATCTCGCAAATACAGTCATACAATCACAATCATACAATCACAATCATACAATCACAATCATACGATCGCAATCATACAATTACAATATCCCAAATACAATCTCCCAAATACAATCATACAATCACAATCACACAATCACAATCATACAATCACAATCATACAATTACAATCATACATCACAATCATACAATCACAATCATACTATCACACTCATACAATCACAATCATACAATCACAATCATACAATCACAATCATACAATCACAATCATACAATCATAATCATACAATCACAATCATACAATCACAATCATACAATCACAATCATACAATCACGATCATACAATCGCAAGCATACAATCACAATCATACAATCTCAATCATACAATCTCAATCATACAATCACAATCATACAATCATAATAATACAATTACAATCATACATCACAATCATACAATCACAATCATACAATCGCAATCATACAATCACAATCATACAATCGCAATCATACAATTACAATCTCCCAAATACAATCTCCCAAATACAAGCTCCCAAATACAATCTCCCAAATACAATCATACAATCACAATCATACAATCACAATCATACAATCACAATCATACTTTCACAATCATACAATCACAATCATACAATCACAATAATACAATCACAGTCATACAATCACAGTCATACAATCACAATCGTACTATCACAATCATACAATCACAATCATACAATCACAATCGTACATTCACAATCATACAATCACAATCATACAGTCACAATCATACAATCACAATCATACAATCACAATCATACAATCACAATCATACAATCACAATCATACAATCACAATCATACAATCACAATCGTACAATCACAATCGTACAATCACAATCAGACAATCACAATCAGACAATCACAATCATACAATCACAATCATACAATCACAATCATACAATCACAATCATACAATCACAATCATACAATCACAATCATACAATCACAATCATACAATCACAATCATACAATCACAAAAATACAATCATAATCATACAATCACAATCATACAATCGCAATCATACAATCACAATCATACAATCACAATCATACATTCAAAGTCATGCAATCACAATCATACAATCACAATCATGCAATCACAATCATACAATCAGAATCATACAATCACAATCATTCAATAACAATCGTACAATCACAATCGTACAATCACAATCGCACAACCACAATCAGACAATCACACTTATACAATCACAATCATACAATCACAATCATACAATCACAATCATACCATCACAATCATACTTTCACAATCATACAATCACAATCATACAATCACAATCATACAATCGCAATCATACAATTACAATCTCCCAAATACAATCTCCCAAATACAATCAAACAATCACAATCATACAATCACAATCATACAATCACAATCATACAATCACAATCATACAATCACAATCATACTATCACAATCGTACAATCACAATCGCACAACCACAATCAGACAATCACAATCATACAATCACAATCATGCAATCACAATCATACAATCATAATCATGCAATCACAATCATACAATCACAATCGTACAATCACAATCGTACAATCACAATCGCACAACCACAATCATACAATCATAATCATACAATCACAATCATACTTTCACAATCATACAATCACAATCATACAATCACAATCATACAATCACAATCATACCATCACAGTCATACAATCACAATCATACAATCATAATCATACAATTACAATCATACATCACAATCATACAATCACAATCATACAATCGCAATCATACAATTACAATATCCCAAATACAATCTCCCAAATACAATCATACAATCACAATCATACATACACAATCATACAATCACAATCATACAATCGCAATCATACAATCGCAAACATACAATTACAATATCCCAAATACAATCTCGCAAATACAGTCATACAATCACAATCATACAATCACAATCATACAATCACAATCATACGATCGCAATCATAAAATTACAATATCCCAAATACAATCTCCCAAATACAATCATACAATCACAATCACACAATCACAATCATACAATCACAATCATACAATTACAATCATACATCACAATCATACAATCACAATCATACTATCACAATCATACAATCACAATCATACAATCACAATCATACGATCGCAATCATACAATCACAATCATACCATCACAGTCATACAATCACAATCATACAATCATAATCATACAATTACAATCATACATCACAATCATACAATCACAATCATACAATCGCAATCATACAATTACAATATCCCAAATACAATCTCCCAAATACAATCATACAATCACAATCATACATACACAATCATACAATCACAATCATACAATCGCAATCATACAATCGCAATCATACAATTACAATATCCCAAATACAATCTCGCAAATACAGTCATACAATCACAATCATACAATCACAATCATACGATCGCAATCATACAATTACAATATCCCAAATACAATCTCCCAAATACAATCATACAATCACAATCACACAATCACAATCATACAATCACAATCATACAATTACAATCATACATCACAATCATACAATCACAATCATACTATCACAATCATACAATCACAATCATACAATCACAATCATACAATCACAATCATACAATCACAATCATACAATCATAATCATACAATCACAATCATACAATCACAATCATACAATCACAATCATACAATCACAATCATACAATCGCAAGCATACAATCACAATCATACAATCACAATTATGCAATCACAATCATACAATCGCATTCATACAATCGCAATCATACAATCACGATCATACAATCATAATCATACAATTACAGTCATACATCACAATCATACAATCACAATCATACAATCGCAATCATACAATCACAATCATACAATCGCAATCATACAATTACAATCTCCCAAATACAATCTCCCAAATACAATCAAACAATCACAATCATACAATCACAATCATACAATCACAATCATACAATCACAATCATACAATCACAATCATACTATCACAATCGTACAATCACAATCGCACAACCACAATCAGACAATCACAATCATACAATCACAATCATGCAATCACAATCATACAATCATAATCATGCAATCACAATCATACAATCACAATCGTACAATCACAATCGTACAATCACAATCGCACAACCACAATCATACAATCATAATCATACAATCACAATCATACTTTCACAATCATACAATCACAATCATACAATCACAATCATACAATCACAATCATACAATCACAATCATACAATCACAATCATACAATCACAATCATACAATCATAATCATACAATCACATTCATACGATCGCAATCATACAATCGCAATCATACAATTACAATCTCCCAAATACAATCTCCCAAATACAATCTCCCAAATACAATCTCCCAAATACAATCAGACAATCACAATCATACAATCACAATCATACAATCACAATTATGCAATCACAATCATACAATCGCATTCATACAATCGCAATCATACAATCACAATCATACAATCACAATTATGCAATCACAATCATACAATCGCATTCATACAATCGCAATCATACAATCGCAATCATACAATCACAATCATACCATCACAGTCATACAATCACAATCATACAATCATAATCATACAATTACAATCATACATCACAATCATACAATCACAATCATACAATCGCAATCATACAATTACAATATCCCAAATACAATCTCCCAAATACAATTATACAATCACAATCATACATACACAATCATACAATCACAATCATACAATCGCAATCATAAAATTACAATATCCCAAATACAATCTCCCAAATACAATCATACAATCACAATCATACAATCACAATCATACAATCACAATCATACGATCGCAATCATAAAATTACAATATCCCAAATACAATCTCCCAAATACAATCATACAATCACAATCACACAATCACAATCATACAATCACAATCATACAATTACAATCATACATCACAATCATACAATCACAATCATACTATCACAATCATACAATCACAATCATACAATCACAATCATACGATCGCAATCATACAATCACAATCATACCATCACAGTCATACAATCACAATCATACAATCATAATCATACAATTACAATCATACATCACAATCATACAATCACAATCATACAATCGCAATCATACAATTACAATATCCCAAATACAATCTCCCAAATACAATCATACAATCACAATCATACATACACAATCATACAATCACAATCATACAATCGCAATCATACAATCGCAATCATACAATTACAATATCCCAAATACAATCTCGCAAATACAGTCATACAATCACAATCATACAATCACAATCATACGATCGCAATCATACAATTACAATATCCCAAATACAATCTCCCAAATACAATCATACAATCACAATCACACAATCACAATCATACAATCACAATCATACAATTACAATCATACATCACAATCATACAATCACAATCATACTATCACAATCATACAATCACAATCATACAATCACAATCATACAATCACAATCATACAATCACAATCATACAATCATAATCATACAATCACAATCATACAATCACAATCATACAATCACAATCATACAATCACAATCATACAATCGCAAGCATACAATCACAATCATACAATCACAATTATGCAATCACAATCATACAATCGCATTCATACAATCGCAATCATACAATCACGATCATACAATCATAATCATACAATTACAGTCATACATCACAATCATACAATCACAATCATACAATCGCAATCATACAATCACAATCATACAATCGCAATCATACAATTACAATCTCCCAAATACAATCTCCCAAATACAATCAAACAATCACAATCATACAATCACAATCATACAATCACAATCATACAATCACAATCATACAATCACAATCATACTATCACAATCGTACAATCACAATCGCACAACCACAATCAGACAATCACAATCATACAATCACAATCATGCAATCACAATCATACAATCATAATCATGCAATCACAATCATACAATCACAATCGTACAATCACAATCGTACAATCACAATCGCACAACCACAATCATACAATCATAATCATACAATCACAATCATACTTTCACAATCATACAATCACAATCATACAATCACAATCATACAATCACAATCATACAATCACAATCATACAATCACAATCATACAATCACAATCATACAATCATAATCATACAATCACATTCATACGATCGCAATCATACAATCGCAATCATACAATTACAATCTCCCAAATACAATCTCCCAAATACAATCTCCCAAATACAATCTCCCAAATACAATCAGACAATCACAATCATACAATCACAATCATACAATCACAATTATGCAATCACAATCATACAATCGCATTCATACAATCGCAATCATACAATCACAATCATACAATCACAATTATGCAATCACAATCATACAATCGCATTCATACAATCGCAATCATACAATCGCAATCATACAATCACAATCATACCATCACAGTCATACAATCACAATCATACAATCATAATCATACAATTACAATCATACATCACAATCATACAATCACAATCATACAATCGCAATCATACAATTACAATATCCCAAATACAATCTCCCAAATACAATTATACAATCACAATCATACATACACAATCATACAATCACAATCATACAATCGCAATCATACAATCGCAATCATACAATTACAATATCCCAAATACAATCTCGCAAATACAGTCATACAATCACAATCATACAATCACAATCATACAATCACAATCATACGATCGCAATCATACAATTACAATATCCCAAATACAATCTCCCAAATACAATCATACAATCACAATCACACAATCACAATCATACAATCACAATCATACAATTACAATCATACATCACAATCATACAATCACAATCATACTATCACAATCATACAATCACAATCATACAATCACAATCATACGATCGCAATCATACAATCACAATCATACCATCACAGTCATACAATCACAATCATACAATCATAATCATACAATTACAATCATACATCACAATCATACAATCACAATCATACAATCGCAATCATATAATTACAATATCCCAAATACAATCTCCCAAATACGATCATACAATCACAATCATACATACACAATCATACAATCACAATCATACAATCGCAATCATACAATCGCAATCATACAATTACAATATCCCAAATACAATCTCGCAAATACAGTCATACAATCACAATCATACAATCACAATCATACAATCACAATCATACGATCGCAATCATACAATTACAATATCCCAAATACAATCTCCCAAATACAATCATACAATCACAATCACACAATCACAATCATACAATCACAATCATACAATTACAATCATACATCACAATCATACAATCACAATCATACAATCACAATCATACAATCACAATCATACAATCATAATCATACAATCACAATCATACGATCGCAATCATACAATCACAATCATACCATCACAGTCAGACAATCACAATCATACAATCATAATCATACAATTACAATCATACATCACAATCATACAATCACAATCATACAATCACAATCATACAATCGCAATCATACAATTACAATATCCCAAATACAATCTCCCAAATACAATCATACAATCACAATCATACATACACAATCATACAATCACAATCATACAATCGCAATCATACAATCGCAATCATACAATTACAATATCCCAAATACAATCTCGCAAATACAGTCATACAATCACAATCATACAATCACAATCATACAATCACAATCATACGATCGCAATCATACAATTACAATATCCCAAATACAATCTCCCAAATACAATCATACAATCACAATCACACAATCACAATCATACAATCACAATCATACAATCACAATCATACAATCATAATCATACAATCACAATCATACAATCACAATCATACAATCACAATCATACAATCACGATCATACAATCGCAAGCATACAATCACAATCATACAATCACAATTATGCAATCACAATCATACAATCACAATCATACAATTACAATCATACATCACAATCATACAATCACAATCATACTATCACACTCATACAATCACAATCATACAATCACAATCATACAATCACAATCATACAATCACAATCATACAATCATAATCATACAATCACAATCATACAATCACAATCATACAATCACAATCATACAATCACGATCATACAATCGCAAGCATACAATCACAATCATACAATCTCAATCATACAATCTCAATCATACAATCACAATCATACAATCATAATAATACAATTACAATCATACATCACAATCATACAATCACAATCATACAATCGCAATCATACAATCACAATCATACAATCGCAATCATACAATTACAATCTCCCAAATACAATCTCCCAAATACAAGCTCCCAAATACAATCTCCCAAATACAATCATACAATCACAATCATACAATCACAATCATACAATCACAATCATACTTTCACAATCATACAATCACAATCATACAATCACAATAATACAATCACAGTCATACAATCACAGTCATACAATCACAATCGTACTATCACAATCATACAATCACAATCATACAATCACAATCATACAATCACAATCGTACATTCACAATCATACAATCACAATCATACAGTCACAATCATACAATCACAATCATACAATCACAATCATACAATCACAATCATACAATCACAATCATACAATCACAATCATACAATCACAATCGTACAATCACAATCGTACAATCACAATCGTACAATCACAATCAGACAATCACAATCAGACAATCACAATCATACAATCACAATCATACAATCACAATCATACAATCACAATCATACAATCACAATCATACAATCACAATCATACAATCACAAAAATACAATCATAATCATACAATCACAATCATACAATCGCAATCATACAATCACAATCATACAATCAGAATCATACATTCAAAGTCATGCAATCACAATCATACAATCACAATCATGCAATCACAATCATACAATCAGAATCATACAATCACAATCATTCAATAACAATCGTACAATCACAATCGTACAATCACAATCGCACAACCACAATCAGACAATCACACTTATACAATCACAATCATACATTCACAATCATACAATCACAATCATACCATCACAATCATACTTTCACAATCATACAATCACAATCATACAATCACAATCATACAATCACAGTCATACAATCACAATCATACAATCACAATCATACTATCACAATCATACTATCACAATCATACAATCACAATCATACAATCACAATCACACAATCACAATCATACAATCACAATCATACAATCACAATCATACAATCACAATTATGCAATCACAATCATACAATCGCATTCATACAATCGCAATCATACAATCACGATCATACAATCATAATCATACAATTACAGTCATACATCACAATCATACAATCACAATCATACAATCGCAATCATACAATCACAATCATACAATCGCAATCATACAATTACAATCTCCCAAATACAATCTCCCAAATACAATCAAACAATCACAATCATACAATCACAATCATACAATCACAATCATACAATCACAATCATACAATCACAATCATACTATCACAATCGTACAATCACAATCGCACAACCACAATCAGACAATCACAATCATACAATCACAATCATGCAATCACAATCATACAATCATAATCATGCAATCACAATCATACAATCACAATCGTACAATCACAATCGTACAATCACAATCGCACAACCACAATCATACAATCATAATCATACAATCACAATCATACTTTCACAATCATACAATCACAATCATACAATCACAATCATACAATCACAATCATACCATCACAGTCATACAATCACAATCATACAATCATAATCATACAATTACAATCATACATCACAATCACACAATCACAATCATACAATCGCAATCATACAATTACAATATCCCAAATACAATCTCCCAAATACAATCATACAATCACAATCATACATACACAATCATACAATCACAATCATACAATCGCAATCATACAATCGCAAACATACAATTACAATATCCCAAATACAATCTCGCAAATACAGTCATACAATCACAATCATACAATCACAATCATACAATCACAATCATACGATCGCAATCATAAAATTACAATATCCCAAATACAATCTCCCAAATACAATCATACAATCACAATCACACAATCACAATCATACAATCACAATCATACAATTACAATCATACATCACAATCATACAATCACAATCATACTATCACAATCATACAATCACAATCATACAATCACAATCATACGATCGCAATCATACAATCACAATCATACCATCACAGTCATACAATCACAATCATACAATCATAATCATACAATTACAATCATACATCACAATCATACAATCACAATCATACAATCGCAATCATACAATTACAATATCCCAAATACAATCTCCCAAATACAATCATACAATCACAATCATACATACACAATCATACAATCACAATCATACAATCGCAATCATACAATCGCAATCATACAATTACAATATCCCAAATACAATCTCGCAAATACAGTCATACAATCACAATCATACAATCACAATCATACGATCGCAATCATACAATTACAATATCCCAAATACAATCTCCCAAATACAATCATACAATCACAATCACACAATCACAATCATACAATCACAATCATACAATTACAATCATACATCACAATCATACAATCACAATCATACTATCACAATCATACAATCACAATCATACAATCACAATCATACAATCACAATCATACAATCACAATCATACAATCATAATCATACAATCACAATCATACAATCACAATCATACAATCACAATCATACAATCACAATCATACAATCGCAAGCATACAATCACAATCATACAATCACAATTATGCAATCACAATCATACAATCGCATTCATACAATCGCAATCATACAATCACGATCATACAATCATAATCATACAATTACAGTCATACATCACAATCATACAATCACAATCATACAATCGCAATCATACAATCACAATCATACAATCGCAATCATACAATTACAATCTCCCAAATACAATCTCCCAAATACAATCAAACAATCACAATCATACAATCACAATCATACAATCACAATCATACAATCACAATCATACAATCACAATCATACTATCACAATCGTACAATCACAATCGCACAACCACAATCAGACAATCACAATCATACAATCACAATCATGCAATCACAATCATACAATCATAATCATGCAATCACAATCATACAATCACAATCGTACAGTCACAATCGTACAATCACAATCGCACAACCACAATCATACAATCATAATCATACAATCACAATCATACTTTCACAATCATACAATCACAATCATACAATCACAATCATACAATCACAATCATACAATCACAATCATACAATCACAATCATACAATCACAATCATACAATCACAATCATACAATCATAATCATACAATCACATTCATACGATCGCAATCATACAATCGCAATCATACAATTACAATCTCCCAAATACAATCTCCCAAATACAATCTCCCAAATACAATCTCCCAAATACAATCAGACAATCACAATCATACAATCACAATCATACAATCACAATTATGCAATCACAATCATACAATCGCATTCATACAATCGCAATCATACAATCACAATTATGCAATCACAATCATACAATCGCATTCATACAATCGCAATCATACAATCGCAATCATACAATCACAATCATACCATCACAGTCATACAATCACAATCATACAATCATAATCATACAATTACAATCATACATCACAATCATACAATCACAATCATACAATCGCAATCATACAATTACAATATCCCAAATACAATCTCCCAAATACAATTATACAATCACAATCATACATACACAATCATACAATCACAATCATACAATCGCAATCATACAATCGCAATCATACAATTACAATATCCCAAATACAATCTCGCAAATACAGTCATACAATCACAATCATACAATCACAATCATACAATCACAATCATACGATCGCAATCATACAATTACAATATCCCAAATACAATCTCCCAAATACAATCATACAATCACAATCACACAATCACAATCATACAATCACAATCATACAATTACAATCATACATCACAATCATACAATCACAATCATACTATCACAATCATACAATCACAATCATACAATCACAATCATACGATCGCAATCATACAATCACAATCATACCATCACAGTCATACAATCACAATCATACAATCATAATCATACAATTACAATCATACATCACAATCATACAATCACAATCATACAATCGCAATCATATAATTACAATATCCCAAATACAATCTCCCAAATACGATCATACAATCACAATCATACATACACAATCATACAATCACAATCATACAATCGCAATCATACAATCGCAATCATACAATTACAATATCCCAAATACAATCTCGCAAATACAGTCATACAATCACAATCATACAATCACAATCATACAATCACAATCATACGATCGCAATCATACAATTACAATATCCCAAATACAATCTCCCAAATACAATCATACAATCACAATCACACAATCACAATCATACAATCACAATCATACAATTACAATCATACATCACAATCATACAATCACAATCATACTATCACAATCATACAATCACAATCATACAATCACAATCATACAATCACAATCATACAATCACAATCATACAATCATAATCATACAATCACAATCATACAATCACAATCATACAATCACAATCATACAATCACGATCATACAATCGCAAGCATACAATCACAATCATACAATCTCAATCATACAATCTCAATCATACAATCACAATCATACAATCATAATAATACAATTACAATCATACATCACAATCATACAATCACAATCATACAATCGCAATCATACAATCACAATCATACAATCGCAATCATACAATTACAATCTCCCAAATACAATCTCCCAAATACAAGCTCCCAAATACAATCTCCCAAATACAATCATACAATCACAATCACACAATCACAATCATACAATCACAATCATACAATTACAATCATACATCACAATCATACAATCACAATCATACTATCACAATCATACAATCACAATCATACAATCACAATCATACGATCGCAATCATACAATCACAATCATACCATCACAGTCATACAATCACAATCATACAATCATAATCATACAATTACAATCATACATCACAATCATACAATCACAATCATACAATCGCAATCATATAATTACAATATCCCAAATACAATCTCCCAAATACGATCATACAATCACAATCATACATACACAATCATACAATCACAATCATACAATCGCAATCATACAATCGCAATCATACAATTACAATATCCCAAATACAATCTCGCAAATACAGTCATACAATCACAATCATACAATCACAATCATACAATCACAATCATACGATCGCAATCATACAATTACAATATCCCAAATACAATCTCCCAAATACAATCATACAATCACAATCACACAATCACAATCATACAATCACAATCATACAATTACAATCATACATCACAATCATACAATCACAATCATACTATCACAATCATACAATCACAATCATACAATCACAATCATACAATCACAATCATACAATCACAATCATACAATCATAATCATACAATCACAATCATACAATCACAATCATACAATCACAATCATACAATCACGATCATACAATCGCAAGCATACAATCACAATCATACAATCTCAATCATACAATCTCAATCATACAATCACAATCATACAATCATAATAATACAATTACAATCATACATCACAATCATACAATCACAATCATACAATCGCAATCATACAATCACAATCATACAATCGCAATCATACAATTACAATCTCCCAAATACAATCTCCCAAATACAAGCTCCCAAATACAATCTCCCAAATACAATCATACAATCACAATCATACAATCACAATCATACTTTCACAATCATACAATCACAATCATACAATCACAATAATACAATCACAGTCATACAATCACAGTCATACAATCACAATCGTACTATCACAATCATACAATCACAATCATACAATCACAATCGTACATTCACAATCATACAATCACAATCATACAGTCACAATCATACAATCACAATCATACAATCACAATCATACAATCACAATCATACAATCACAATCATACAATCACAATCGTACAATCACAATCGTACAATCACAATCGTACAATCACAATCGCACAACCACAATCAGACAATCACAATCATACAATCACAATCATACAATCACAATCATACAATCACAATCATACAATCACAATCATACAATCACAATCATACAATCACAAAAATACAATCATAATCATACAATCACAATCATACATCACAATCATACAATCACAATCATACAATCGCAATCATACAATTACAATCTCCCAAATACAATCTCCCAAATACAATCTCCCAAATACAATCTCCCAAATACAATCAGACAATCACAATCATACAATCACAATCATACAATCACAATTATGCAATCACAATCATACAATCGCATTCATACAATCGCAATCATACAATCACAATTATGCAATCACAATCATACAATCGCATTCATACAATCGCAATCATACAATCGCAATCATACAATCACAATCATACCATCACAGTCATACAATCACAATCATACAATCATAATCATACAATTACAATCATACATCACAATCATACAATCACAATCATACAATCGCAATCATACAATTACAATATCCCAAATACAATCTCCCAAATACAATTATACAATCACAATCATACATACACAATCATACAATCACAATCATACAATCGCAATCATACAATCGCAATCATACAATTACAATATCCCAAATACAATCTCGCAAATACAGTCATACAATCACAATCATACAATCACAATCATACAATCACAATCATACGATCGCAATCATACAATTACAATATCCCAAATACAATCTCCCAAATACAATCATACAATCACAATCACACAATCACAATCATACAATCACAATCATACAATTACAATCATACATCACAATCATACAATCACAATCATACTATCACAATCATACAATCACAATCATACAATCACAATCATACGATCGCAATCATACAATCACAATCATACCATCACAGTCATACAATCACAATCATACAATCATAATCATACAATTACAATCATACATCACAATCATACAATCACAATCATACAATCGCAATCATATAATTACAATATCCCAAATACAATCTCCCAAATACGATCATACAATCACAATCATACATACACAATCATACAATCACAATCATACAATCGCAATCATACAATCGCAATCATACAATTACAATATCCCAAATACAATCTCGCAAATACAGTCATACAATCACAATCATACAATCACAATCATACAATCACAATCATACGATCGCAATCATACAATTACAATATCCCAAATACAATCTCCCAAATACAATCATACAATCACAATCACACAATCACAATCATACAATCACAATCATACAATTACAATCATACATCACAATCATACAATCACAATCATACTATCACAATCATACAATCACAATCATACAATCACAATCATACAATCACAATCATACAATCACAATCATACAATCATAATCATACAATCACAATCATACAATCACAATCATACAATCACAATCATACAATCACGATCATACAATCGCAAGCATACAATCACAATCATACAATCTCAATCATACAATCTCAATCATACAATCACAATCATACAATCATAATAATACAATTACAATCATACATCACAATCATACAATCACAATCATACAATCGCAATCATACAATCACAATCATACAATCGCAATCATACAATTACAATCTCCCAAATACAATCTCCCAAATACAAGCTCCCAAATACAATCTCCCAAATACAATCATACAATCACAATCACACAATCACAATCATACAATCACAATCATACAATTACAATCATACATCACAATCATACAATCACAATCATACTATCACAATCATACAATCACAATCATACAATCACAATCATACGATCGCAATCATACAATCACAATCATACCATCACAGTCATACAATCACAATCATACAATCATAATCATACAATTACAATCATACATCACAATCATACAATCACAATCATACAATCGCAATCATATAATTACAATATCCCAAATACAATCTCCCAAATACGATCATACAATCACAATCATACATACACAATCATACAATCACAATCATACAATCGCAATCATACAATCGCAATCATACAATTACAATATCCCAAATACAATCTCGCAAATACAGTCATACAATCACAATCATACAATCACAATCATACAATCACAATCATACGATCGCAATCATACAATTACAATATCCCAAATACAATCTCCCAAATACAATCATACAATCACAATCACACAATCACAATCATACAATCACAATCATACAATTACAATCATACATCACAATCATACAATCACAATCATACTATCACAATCATACAATCACAATCATACAATCACAATCATACAATCACAATCATACAATCACAATCATACAATCATAATCATACAATCACAATCATACAATCACAATCATACAATCACAATCATACAATCACGATCATACAATCGCAAGCATACAATCACAATCATACAATCTCAATCATACAATCTCAATCATACAATCACAATCATACAATCATAATAATACAATTACAATCATACATCACAATCATACAATCACAATCATACAATCGCAATCATACAATCACAATCATACAATCGCAATCATACAATTACAATCTCCCAAATACAATCTCCCAAATACAAGCTCCCAAATACAATCTCCCAAATACAATCATACAATCACAATCATACAATCACAATCATACTTTCACAATCATACAATCACAATCATACAATCACAATAATACAATCACAGTCATACAATCACAGTCATACAATCACAATCGTACTATCACAATCATACAATCACAATCATACAATCACAATCGTACATTCACAATCATACAATCACAATCATACAGTCACAATCATACAATCACAATCATACAATCACAATCATACAATCACAATCATACAATCACAATCATACAATCACAATCGTACAATCACAATCGTACAATCACAATCGTACAATCACAATCGCACAACCACAATCAGACAATCACAATCATACAATCACAATCATACAATCACAATCATACAATCACAATCATACAATCACAATCATACAATCACAATCATACAATCACAAAAATACAATCATAATCATACAATCACAATCATACAATCGCAATCATACAATCACAATCATACAATCATAATCATACATTCAAAGTCATGCAATCACAATCATACAATCACAATCATGCAATCACAATCATACAATCAGAATCATACAATCACAATCATTCAATAACAATCGTACAATCACAATCGTACAATCACAATCGCACAACCACAATCAGACAATCACACTTATACAATCACAATCATACAATCACAATCATACAATCACAATCATACCATCACAATCATACTTTCACAATCATACAATCACAATCATACAATCACAATCATACAATCACAGTCATACAATCACAATCATACAATCACAATCATACTATCACAATCATACTATCACAATCATACAATCACAATCATACAATCACAATCATACAATCACAATCATACAATCACAATCACACAATCACAATCATACAATCACAATCATACAATCACAATCATACAATCACAATTATGCAATCACAATCATACAATCGCATTCATACAATCGCAATCATACAATCACGATCATACAATCACAATTATGCAATCACAATCATACAATCGCATTCATACAATCGCAATCATACAATCACAATCATACAATCACAATTATGCAATCACAATCATACAATCATATTCATACAATCGCAATCATACAATCGCAATCATACAATCACAATCATACAATCACAATCATACAATCACAATCATACATTCAAAATCATGCAATCACAATCATACAATCACAATCATGCAATCACAATCATACAATCATAATCATGCAATCACAATCATACAATCACAATCGTACAATCACAATCGTACAATCACAATCGCACAACCACAATCATACAATCATAATCATACAATCACAATCATACTTTCACAATCATACAATCACAATCATACAATCACAATCATACAATCACAATCATACAATCACAATCGTACAATCACAATCATACAATCATAATCATACAATCACAATCATACGATCGCAATCATACAATCACAATCATACCATCACAGTCATACAATCACAATCATACAATCATAATCATACAATTACAATCATACATCACAATCATACATTCACAATCATACAATCGCAATCATACAATTACAATATCCCAAATACAATCTCCCAAATACAATCATACAATCACAATCATACATACACAATCATACAATCACAATCATACAATCGCAATCATACAATCGCAATCATACAATTACAATATCCCAAATACAATCTCGCAAATACAGTCATACAATCACAATCATACAATCACAATCATACAATCACAATCATACGATCGCAATCATACAATTACAATATCCCAAATACAATCTCTCAAATACAATCATACAATCACAATCACACAATCACAATCATACAATCACAATCATACAATTGCAATCATACATCTCAATCATACAATCACAATCATACTATCACAATCATACAATCACAATCATACAATCACAATCATACGATCGCAATCATACAATCACAATCATACCATCACAGTCATACAATCACAATCATACAATCATAATCATACAATTACAATCATACATCACAATCATACAATCACAATCATACAATCGCAATCATACAATTACAATATCCCAAATACAATCTCCCAAATACAATCATACAATCACAATCATACATACACAATCATACAATCACAATCATACAATCGCAATCATACAATCGCAATCATACAATTACAATATCCCAAATACAATCTCGCAAATACAGTCATACAATCACAATCATACAATCACAATCATACAATCACAATCATACGATCGCAATCATACAATTACAATATCCCAAATACAATCTCCCAAATACAATCATACAATCACAATCACACAATCACAATCATACAATCACAATCATACAATTACAATCATACATCACAATCATACAATCACAATCATACTATCACAATCATACAATCACAATCATACAATCACAATCGTACAATCACAATCATACAATCACAATCATACAATCATAATCATACAATCACAATCATACAATCACAATCATACAATCACAATCATACAATCACGATCATACAATCGCAAGCATACAATCACAATCATACAATCTCAATCATACAATCTCAATCATACAATCACAATCATACAGTCATAATAATACAATTACAATCATACATCACAATCATACAATCACAATCATACAATCGCAATCATACAATCACAATCATACAATTGCAATCATACAATTACAATCTCCCAAATACAATCTCCCAAATACAAGCTCCCAAATACAATCTCCCAAATACAATCATACAATCACAATCATACAATCACAATCATACAATCACAATCATACAATCACAATCATACTTTCACAATCATACAATCACAATCATACAATCACAATAATACAATCACAGTCATACAATCACAGTCATACAATCACAATCGTACTATCACAATCATACAATCACAATCATACAATCACAATCGTACATTCACAATCATACAATCACAATCATACAGTCACAATCATACAATCACAATCATACAATCACAATCATACAATCACAATCATACAATCACAATCATACAATCACAATCATACAATCACAATCGTACAATCACAATCGTACAATCACAATCGCGCAACCACAATCAGACAATCACAATCATACAATCACAATCATACAATCACAATCATACAATCACAAACATACAATCACAATCATACAATCACAAAAATACAATCATAATCATACAATCACAATCATACAATCGCAATCATACAATCACAATCATACAATCATAATCATACATTCAAAGTCATGCAATCACAATCGTACAATCACAATCATGCAATCACAATCATACAATCAGAATCATACAATCACAATCATTCAATAACAATCGTACAATCACAATCGTACAATCACAATCGCACAACCACAATCAGACAATCACACTTATACAATCACAATCATACAATCACAATCATACAATCACAATCATACCATCACAATCATACTTTCACAATCATACAATCACAATCATACAATCACTATCATACAATCACAGTCATACAATCACAATCATACAATCACAATCATACTATCACAATCATACTACCACAATCATACAATCACAATCATACAATCACAATCATACAATCACAATCATACAATCACAATCACACAATCACAATCATACAATCACAATCATACAATCACAATCATACAATCACAATTATGCAATCACAATCATACAATCGCCTTCATACCATCGCAATCATACAATCACGATCATACAATCATAATCATACAATTACAGTCATACATCACAATCATACAATCACAATCATACAATCGCAATCATACAATCACAATCATACAATCGCAATCATACAATTACAATCTCCCAAATACAATCTCCCAAATACAATCAAACAATCACAATCATACAATCACAATCATACAATCACAATCATACAATCACAATCATACAATCACAATCATACAATCACAATCATACTATCACAATCGTACAATCACAATCGCACAACCACAATCAGACAATCACAATCATACAATCACAATCATGCAATCACAATCATACAATCATAATCATGCAATCACAATCATACAATCACAATCGTACAACCACAATCGTACAATCACAATCGCACAACCACAATCATACAATCATAATCATACAATCACAATCATACTTTCACAATCATACAATCACAATCATACAATCACAATCATACAATCACAATCATACAATCACAATCATACAATCACAATCATACAATCACAATCATACAATCATAATCATACAATCACAATCATACGATCGCAATCATACAATCGCAATCATACAATTACAATCTCCCAAATACAATCTCCCAAATACAATCTCCCAAATACAATCTCCCAAATACAATCAGACAATCACAATCATACAATCACAATCATACAATCACAATTATGCAATCACAATCATACAATCGCATTCATACAATCGCAATCATACAATCACAATCATACAATCACAATTATGCAATCACAATCATACAATCGCATTCATACAATCGCAATCATACAATCGCAATCATACAATCACAATCATACCATCACAGTCATACAATCACAATCATACAATCATAATCATACAATTACAATCATACATCACAATCATACAATCACAATCATACAATCGCAATCATACAATTACAATATCCCAAATACAATCTCCCAAATACAATCATACAATCACAATCATACATACACAATCATACAATCACAATCATACAATCGCAATCATACAATCGCAAACATACAATTACAATATCCCAAATACAATCTCGCAAATACAGTCATACAATCACAATCATACAATCACAATCATACAATCACAATCATACGATCGCAATCATAAAATTACAATATCCCAAATACAATCTCCCAAATACAATCATACAATCACAATCACACAATCACAATCATACAATCACAATCATACAATTACAATCATACATCACAATCATACAATCGCAATCATACAATCGCAATCATACAATTACAATATCCCAAATACAATCTCGCAAATACAGTCATACAATCACAATCATACAATCACAATCATACGATCGCAATCATACAATTACAATATCCCAAATACAATCTCCCAAATACAATCATACAATCACAATCACACAATCACAATCATACAATCACAATCATACAATTACAATCATACATCACAATCATACAATCACAATCATACAATCACCATCATACAATCACAATCATACAATCACAATCATACAATCACAATCATACAATCATAATCATACAATCACAATCATACAATCACAATCATACAATCACAATCATACAATCACGATCATACAATCGCAAGCATACAATCACAATCATACAATCTCAATCATACAATCTCAATCATACAATCACAATCATACAATCATAATAATACAATTACAATCATACATCACAATCATACAATCACAATCATACAATCACAATCATACAATCACAATCATACAATCGCAATCATACAATTACAATATCCCAAATACAATCTCCCAAATACAATCATACAATCACAATCATACATACACAATCATACAATCACAATCATACAATCGCAATCATACAATCGCAATCATACAATTACAATATCCCAAATACAATCTCGCAAATACAGTCATACAATCACAATCATACAATCACAATCATACAATCACAATCATACGATCGCAATCATACAATTACAATATCCCAAATACAATCTCCCAAATACAATCATACAATCACAATCACACAATCACAATCATACAATCACAATCATACAATTACAATCATACATCACAATCATACAATCACAATCATACTATCACAATCATACAATCACAATCATACAATCACAATCATACAATCACAATCATACAATCACAATCATACAATCATAATCATACAATCACAATCATACAATCACAATCATACAATCACAATCATACAATCACGATCATACAATCGCAAGCATACAATCACAATCATACAATCTCAATCATACAATCTCAATCATACAATCACAATCATACAATCATAATAATACAATTACAATCATACATCACAATCATACAATCACAATCATACAATCGCAATCATACAATCACAATCATACAATCGCAATCATACAATTACAATCTCCCAAATACAATCTCCCAAATACAAGCTCCCAAATACAATCTCCCAATCACAATCATACAATCACAATCGTACAATCACAATCGTACAATCACAATCGCACAACCACAATCAGACAATCACAATCATACAATCACAATCATACAATCACAATCATACAATCACAATCATACAATCACAATCATACAATCACAATCATACAATCACAAAAATACAATCATAATCATACAATCACAATCATACAATCGCAATCATACAATCACAATCATACAATCATAATCATACATTCAAAGTCATGCAATCACAATCATACAATCACAATCATGCAATCACAATCATACAATCAGAATCATACAATCACAATCATTCAATAACAAACGTACGATCACAATCGTACAATCACCATCGCACAACCACAATCAGACAATCACACTTATACAATCACAATCATACAATCACAATCATACAATCACAATCATACCATCACAATCATACTTTCACAATCATACAATCACAATCATACAATCACAATCATACAATCACAGTCATACAATCACAATCATACAATCACAATCATACTATCACAATCATACTATCACAATCATACAATCACAATCATACAATCACAATCATACAATCACAATCATACAATCACAATCATACAATCACAATCACACAATCACAATCATACAATCACAATCATACAATCACAATCATACAATCACAATTATGCAATCACAATCATACAATCGCATTCATACAATCGCAATCATACAATCACGATCATACAATCATAATCATACAATTACAGTCATACATCACAATCATACAATCACAATCATACAATCGCAATCATACAATCACAATCATACAATCGCAATCATACAATTACAATCTCCCAAATACAATCTCCCAAATACAATCAAACAATCACAATCATACAATCACAACCATACAATCACAATCATACAATCACAATCATACTATCACAATCGTACAATCACAATCGCACAACCACAATCAGACAATCACAATCATACAATCACAATCATGCAATCACAATCATAAAATCATAATCATGCAATCACAATCATACAATCACAATCGTACAATCACAATCGTACAATCACAATCGCACAACCACAATCATACAATCATAATCATACAATCACAATCATACTTTCACAATCATACAATCACAATCATACAATCACAATCATACAATCACAATCATACAATCACAATCATACAATCACAATCATACAATCATAATCATACAATCACAATCATACGATCGCAATCATACAATCGCAATCATACAATTACAATCTCCCAAATACAATCTCCCAAATACAATCAAACAATCACAATCATACAATCACAATCATACAATCACAATCATACAATCACAATCATACAATCACAATCATACTATCACAATCGTACAATCACAATCGCACAACCACAATCAGACAATCACAATCATACAATCACAATCATGCAATCACAATCATAAAATCATAATCATGCAATCACAATCATACAATCACAATCGTACAATCACAATCGTACAATCACAATCGCACAACCACAATCATACAATCATAATCATACAATCACAATCATACTTTCACAATCATACAATCACAATCATACAATCACAATCATACAATCACAATCATACAATCACAATCATACAATCACAATCATACAATCATAATCATACAATCACAATCATACGATCGCAATCATACAATCGCAATCATACAATTACAATCTCCCAAATACAATCTCCCAAATACAATCTCCCAAATACAATCAGACAATCACAATCATACAATCACAATCATACAATCACAATTATGCAATCACAATCATACAATCGCATTCATACAATCGCAATCATACAATCACAATCATACAATCACAATTATGCAATCACAATCATACAATCGCATTCATACAATCGCAATCATACAATCGCAATCATACAATCACAATCATACCATCACAGTCATACAATCACAATCATACAATCATAATCATACAATTACAATCATACATCACAATCATACAATCACAATCATACAATCGCAATCATACAATTACAATATCCCAAATACAATCTCCCAAATACAATCATACAATCACAATCATACATACACAATCATACAATCACAATCATACAATCGCAATCATACAATCGCAAACATACAATTACAATATCCCAAATACAATCTCGCAAATACAGTCATACAATCACAATCATACAATCACAATCATACGATCGCAATCATAAAATTACAATATCCCAAATACAATCTCCCAAATACAATCATACAATCACAATCACACAATCACAATCATACAATCACAATCATACAATTACAATCATACATCACAATCATACAATCACAATCATACTATCACAATCACACAATCACAATCATACAATCACAATCATACGATCGCAACCATACAATCACAATCATACCATCACAGTCATACAATCACAATCATACAATCATAATCATACAATTACAATCATACATCACAATCATACAATCACAATCATACAATCGCAATCATACAATTACAATATCCCAAATACAATCTCCCAAATACAATCATACAATTACAATCATACATACACAATCATACAATCACAATCATACAATCGCAATCATACAATCGCAATCATACAATTACAATATCCCAAATACAATCTCGCAAATACAGTCATACAATCACCATCATACAATCACAATCATACAATCACAATCATACGATCGCAATCATACAATTACAATATCCCAAATACAATCTCCCAAATACAATCATACATCACAATCATACAATCACAATCATACTATCACAATCATGCAATCACAATCATACAATCACAATCATACAATCACAATCATACAATCACAATCATACAATCATAATCATACAATCACAATCATACAATCACAATCATACAATCACAATCATACAATCACGATCATACAATCGCAAGCATACAATCACAATCATACAATCTCAATCATACAATCTCAATCATACAATCACAATCATACAATCATAATAATACAATTACAATCATACATCACAATCATACAATCACAATCATACAATCGCAATCATACAATCACAATCATACAATCGCAATCATACAATTACAATCTCCCAAATACAATCTCCCAAATACAAGCTCCCAAATACAATCTCCCAAATACAATCATACAATCACAATCATACAATCACAATCATACAATCACAATCATACTTTCACAATCATACAATCACAATCATACAATCACAATCACACAATCACAATCATACAATCACAATCATACAATCACAATCATACAATCACAATCATACAATCACAATTATGCAATCACAATCATACAATCGCATTCATACAATCGCAATCATACAATCACGATCATACAATCATAATCATACAATTACAGCCATACATCACAATCATACAATCACAATCATACAATCGCAATCATACAATCACAATCATACAATCGCAATCATACAATTACAATCTCCCAAATACAATCTCCCAAATACAATCAAACAATCACAATCATACAATCACAATCATACAATCACAATCATACAATCACAATCATACAATCACAATCATACTATCACAATCGTACAATCACAATCGCACAACCACAATCAGACAATCACAATCATACAATCACAATCATGCAATCACAATCATACAATCATAATCATGCAATCACAATCATACAATCACAATCGTACAATCACAATCGTACAATCACAATCGTACAATCACAATCGCACAACCACAATCATACAATCATAATCATACAATCACAATCATACTTTCACAATCATACAATCACAATCATACAATCACAATCATACAATCACAATCATACAATCACAATCATACAATCACAATCATACAATCACAATCATACAATCATAATCATACAATCACAATCATACGATCGCAATCATACAATCGCAATCATACAATTACAATCTCCCAAATACAATCTCCCAAATACAATCAGACAATCACAATCATACAATCACAATCATACAATCACAATTATGCAATCACAATCATACAATCGCATTCATACAATCGCAATCATACAATCACAATCATACAATCACAATTATGCAATCACAATCATACAATCGCATTCATACAATCGCAATCATACAATCGCAATCATACAATCACAATCATACCATCACAGTCATACAATCACAATCATACAATCATAATCATACAATTACAATCATACATCACAATCATACAATCACAATCATACAATCGCAATCATACAATTACAATATCCCAAATACAATCTCCCAAATACAATTATACAATCACAATCATACATACACAATCATACAATCACAATCATACAATCGCAATCATACAATCGCAATCATACAATTACAATATCCCAAATACAATCTCGCAAATACAGTCATACAATCACAATCATACAATCACAATCATACAATCACAATCATACGATCGCAATCATACAATTACAGTATCCCAAATACAATCTCCCGAATACAATCATACAATCACAATCACACAATCACAATCATACAATCACAATCATACAATCACAATCATACGATCGCAATCATACAATCACAATCATACCATCACAGTCATACAATCACAATCATACAATCATAATCATACAATTACAATCATACATCACAATCATACAATCACAATCATACAATCGCAATCATACAATTACAATATCCCAAATACAATCTCCCAAATACAATCATACAATCACAATCATACATACACAATCATACAATCACAATCATACAACCGCAATCATACAATCGCAATCATACAATTACAATATCCCAAATACAATCTCGCAAATACAGTCATACAATCACAATCATACAATCACAATCATACAATCACAATCATACGATCGCAATCATACAATTACAATATCCCAAATACAATCTCCCAAATACAATCATACAATCACAATCACACAATCACAATCATACAATCACAATCATACAATTACAATCATACATCACAATCATACAATCACAATCATACTATCACAATCATACAATCACAATCATACAATCACAATTATACAATCACAATCATACAATCACAATCATACAATCATAATCATACAATCACAATCATACAATCACAATCATACAATCACAATCATACAATCACGATCATACAATCGCAAGCATACAACCACAATCATACAATCTCAATCATACAATCACAATCATACAATCACAATCATACAATCACAATCATACAATCACAATCATACTTTCACAATCATACAATCACAATCATACAATCACAATAATACAATCACAGTCATACAATCACAGTCATACAATCACAATCGTACTATCACAATCATACAATCACAATCATACAATCACAATCGTACATTCACAATCATACAATCACAATCATACAGTCACAATCATACAATCACAATCATACAATCACAATCATACAATCACAATCATACAATCACAATCATACAATCACAATCATACTATCACAATCGTACAATCACAATCGCACAACCACAATCAGACAATCACAATCATACAATCACAATCATGCAATCACAATCATACAATCATAATCATGCAATCACAATCATACAATCACAATCGTACAATCACAATCGTGCAATCACAATCGTACAATCACAATCGCACAACCACAATCATACAATCATAATCATACAATCACAATCATACTTTCACAATCATACAATCACAATCATACAATCGCAATCATTCAATTACAATATCCCAAATACAATCTCCCAAATATAATTATACAATCACAATCATACATACACAATCATACAATCACAATCCTACAATCGCAATCATACAATCGCAATCATACAATTACAATATCCCAAATACAATCTCGCAAATACAGTCATACAATCACAATCATACAATCACAATCATACAATCACAATCATACGATCGCAATCATACAATTACAGTATCCCAAATACAATCTCCCAAATACAATCATACAATCACAATCACACAATCACAATCATACAATCACAATCATACAATTACAATCATACATCACAATCATACAATCACAATCATACTATCACAATCATACAATCACAATCATACAATCACAATCATACGATCGCAATCATACAATCACAATCATACCATCACAGTCATACAATCACAATCATACAATCATAATCATACAATTACAATCATACATCACAATCATACAATCACAATCATACAATCGCAATCATACAATTACAATATCCCAAATACAATCTCCCAAATACAATCATACAATCACAATCATACATACACAATCATACAATCACAATCATACAATCGCAATCATACAATCGCAATCATACAATTACAATATCCCAAATACAATCTCGCAAATACAGTCATACAATCACAATCATACAATCACAATCATACAATCACAATCATACGATCGCAATCATACAATTACAATATCCCAAATACAATCTCCCAAATACAATCATACAATCACAATCACACAATCACAATCATACAATCACAATCATACAATTACAATCATACATCACAATCATACAATCACAATCATACTATCACAATCATACAATCACAATCATACAATCACAATTATACAATCACAATCATACAATCACAATCATACAATCATAATCATACAATCACAATCATACAATCACAATCATACAATCACAATCATACAATCACGATCATACAATCGCAAGCATACAATCACAATCATACAATCTCAATCATACAATCACAATCATACAATCACAATCATACAATCACAATCATACAATCACAATCATACAATCACAATCATACTTTTACAATCATACAATCACAATCATACAATCACAATAATACAATCACAGTCATACAATCACAGTCATACAATCACAATCGTACTATCACAATCATACAATCACAATCATACAATCACAATCGTACATTCACAATCATACAATCACAATCATACAGTCACAATCATACAATCACAATCATACAATCACAATCATACAATCACAATCATACAATCACAATCATACAATCACAATCGTACAATCACAATCGTACAATCACAATCGTACAATCACAATCGCACAACCACAATCAGACAATCACAATCATACAATCACAATCATACAATCACAATCATACAATCACAATCATACAATCACAATCATACAATCACAAAAATACAATCAGAATCATACAATCACAATCATTCAATAACAAACGTACAATCACAATCGTACAATCACAATCGCACAACCACAATCAGACAATCACACTTATACAATTACAATCATACAATCACAATCATACAATCACAATCATACCATCACAATCATACTTTCACAATCATACAATCACAATCATACAATCACAATCATACAATCACAGTCATACAATCACAATCATACAATCACAATCATACTATCACAATCATACTATCACAATCATACTATCACAATCATACAATCACAATCATACAATCACAATCATACAATCACAATCATACAATCACAATCACACAATCACAATCATACAATCACAATCATACAATCACAATCATACAATCACAATCATACAATCACAATTATGCAATCACAATCATACAATCGCATTCATACAATCGCAATCATACAATCACGATCATACAATCATAATCATACAATTACAGTCATACATCACAATCATACAATCACAACCATACAATCGCAATCATACAATCACAATCATACAATCGCAATCATACAATTACAATCTCCCAAATACAATCTCCCAAATACAATCAAACAATCACAATCATACAATCACAATCATACAATCACAATCATACAATCACAATCATACAATCACAATCATACTATCACAATCGTACAATCACAATCGCACAACCACAATCAGACAATCACAATCATACAATCACAATCATGCAATCACAATCATACAATCATAATCATGCAATCTCAATCATACAATCACAATCGTACAATCACAATCGTACAATCACAATCGCACAACCACAATCATACAATCATAATCATACAATCACAATCATACTTTCACAATCATACAATCACAATCATACAGTCACAATCATACAATCACAATCATACAATCACAATCATACAATCACAATCATACAATCATAATCATACAATCACAATCATACGATCGCAATCATACAATCGCAATCATACAATTACAATCTCCCAAATACAATCTCCCAAATACAATCTCCCAAATACAATCTCCCAAATACAATCAGACAATCACAATCATACAATCACAATCATACAATCACAATTATGCAATCACAATCATACAATCGCATTCATACAATCGCAATCATACAATCACAATCATACAATCACAGTTATGCAATCACAATCATACAATCGCATTCATACAATCGCAATCATACAATCGCAATCATACAATCACAATCATACCATCACAGTCATACAATCACAATCATACAATCATAATCATACAATTACAATCATACATCACAATCATACGATCACAATCATACAATCGCAATCATACAATTACAATATCCCAAATACAATCTCCCAAATACAATCATACAATCACAATCATACAATCACAATCATACGATCGCAATCATAAAATTACAATATCCCAAATACAATCTCCCAAATACAATCATACAATCACAATCACACAATCACAATCATACAATCACAATCATACAATTACAATCATACATCACAATCATACAATCACAATCATACTGTCACAATCATACAATCACAATCATACAATCACAATCATACGATCGCAATCATACAATTACAATATCCCAAATACAATCTCCCAAATACAATCATACAATCACAATCACACAATCACAATCATACAATCACAATCATACAATTACAATCATACATCACAATCATACAATCACAATCATACTATCACAATCATACAATCACAATCATACAATCACAATCATACAATCACAATCATACAATCGCAATCATACAATCATAATCATACAATCACAATCATACAATCACAATCATACAATCACAATCATACAATCACGATCATACAATCGCAAGCATACAATCACAATCATACAATCTCAATCATACAATCTCAATCATACAATCACAATCATACAATCATAATAATACAATTACAATCATACATCACAATCATACAATCACAATCATACAATCGCAATCATACAATCACAATCATACAATCGCAATCATACAATTACAATCTCCCAAATACAATCTCCCAAATACAAGCTCCCAAATACAATCTCCCAAATACAATCATACAATCACAATCATACAATCACAATCATACTTTCACAATCATACAATCACAATCATACAATCACAATCACACAATCACAATCATACAATCACAATCATACAATCACAATCATACAATCAAAATCATACAATCACAATTATGCAATCACAATCATACAATCGCATTCATACAATCGCAATCATACAATCACGATCATACAATCATAATCATACAATTACAGCCATACATCACAATCATACAATCACAATCATACAATCGCAATCATACAATCACAATCATACAATCGCAATCATACAATTACAATCTCCCAAATACAATCTCCCAAATACAATCAAACAATCACAATCATACAATCACAATCATACAATCACAATCATACAATCACAATCATACAATCACAATCATACTATCACAATCGTACAATCACAATCGCACAACCACAATCAGACAATCACAATCATACAATCACAATCATGCAATCACAATCATACAATCATAATCATGCAATCACAATCATACAATCACAATCGTACAATCACAATCGTACAATCACAATCGTACAATCACAATCGCACAACCACAATCATACAATCATAATCATACAATCACAATCATACTTTCACAATCATACAATCACAATCATACAATCACAATCATACAATCACAATCATACAATCACAATCATACAATCACAATCATACTATCATAATCATACAATCACAATCATACGATCGCAATCATACAATCGCAATCATACAATTACAATCTCCCAAATACAATCTCCCAAATACAATCTCCCAAATACAATCTCCCAAATACAATCAGACAATCACAATCATACAATCACAATCATACAATCACAATTATGCAATCACAATCATACAATCGCATTCATACAATCGCAATCATACAATCACAATCATACAATCACAATTATGCAATCACAATCATACAATCGCATTCATACAATCGCAATCATACAATCGCAATCATACAATCACAATCATACCATCACAGTCATACAATCACAATCATACAATCATAATCATACAATTACAATCATACATCACAATCATACAATCACAATCATACAATCGCAATCATACAATTACAATATCCTAAATACAATCTCCCAAATACAATTATACAATCACAATCATACATACACAATCATACAATCACAATCCTACAATCGCAATCATACAATCGCAATCATACAATTACAATATCCCAAATACAATCTCGCAAATACAGTCATACAATCACAATCATACAATCACAATCATACAATCACAATCATACGATCGCAATCATACAATTACAGTATCCCAAATACAATCTCCCAAATACAATCATACAATCACAATCACACAATCACAATCATACAATCACAATCATACAATTACAATCATACATCACAATCATACAATCACAATCATACTATCACAATCATACAATCACAATCATACAATCACAATCATACGATCGCAATCATACAATCACAATCATACCATCATAGTCATACAATCACAATCATACAATCATAATCATACAATTACAATCATACATCACAATCATACAATCACAATCATACAATCGCAATCATACAATTACAATATCCCAAATACAATCTCCCAAATACAATCATACAATCACAATCATACATACACAATCATACAATCACAATCATACAATCGCAATCATACAATCGCAATCATACAATTACAATATCCCAAATACAATCTCGCAAATACAGTCATACAATCACAATCATACAATCACAATCATACAATCACAATCATACGATCGCAATCATACAATTACAATATCCCAAATACAATCTCCCAAATACAATCATACAATCACAATCACACAATCACAATCATACAATCACAATCATACAATTACAATCATACATCACAATCATACAATCACAATCATACTATCACAATCATACAATCACAATCATACAATCACAATTATACAATCACAATCATACAATCACAATCATACAATCATAATCATACAATCACAATCATACAATCACAATCATACAATCACAATCATACAATCACGATCATACAATCGCAAGCATACAATCACAATCATACAATCTCAATCATACAATCACAATCATACAATCACAATCATACAATCACAATCATACAATCACAATCATACTTTTACAATCATACAATCACAATCATACAATCACAATAATACAATCACAGTCATACAATCACAATCGTACTATCACAATCATACAATCACAATCATACAATCACAATCGTACATTCACAATCATACAATCACAATCATACAGTCACAATCATACAATCACAATCATACAATCACAATCATACAATCACAATCATAAAATCACAATCATACAATCACAATCGTACAATCACAATCGTACAATCACAATCGTACAATCACAATCGCACAACCACAATCAGACAATCACAATCATACAATCACAATCATACAATCACAATCATACAATCACAATCATACAATCACAATCATACAATCACAAAAATACAATCATAATCATACAATCACAATCATACAATCGCAATCATACAATCACAATCATACAATCATAATCATACATTCAAAGTCATGCAATCACAGTCATACAATCACAATCGTACTATCACAATCATACAATCACAATCATACAATCACAATCATGCAATCACAATCATACAATCACAATCATACAATCGCAATCATACAATTACAATCTCCCAAATCCAATCTCCCAAATACAATCAAACAATCACAATCATACAATCACAATCATACAATCACAATCATACAATCACAATCATACAATCACAATCATACAATCATAATCATACAATCACAATCATACGATCGGAATCATACAATCGCAATCATACAATTACAATCTCCCAAATACAATCTCCCAAATACAATCATACAATCACAATCATACATACACAATCATACAATCACAATCATACAATCGCAATCATACAATCGCAATCATACAATTACAATATCCCAAATACAATCTCGCAAATACAGTCATACAATCACAATCATACAATCACAATCATACAATCACAATCATACGATCGCAATCATAAAATTACAATATCCCAAATACAATCTCCCAAATACAATCATACAATCACAATCACACAATCACAATCATACAATCACAATCATACGATTACAATCATACATCACAATCATACAATCACAATCATACTATCACAATCATACAATCACAATCATACAATCACAATCATACGATCGCAATCATACAATCACAATCATACCATCACAGTCATACAATCACAATCATACAATCATAATCATACAATCACAATCATACATACACAATCATACAATCACAATCATACAATCGCAATCATACAATCGCAATCATACAATTACAATATCCCAAATACAATCTCGCAAATACAGTCATACAATCACAATCATACAATCACAACAATACAATCACAATCATACGATCGCAATCATACAATTACAATATCCCAAATACAATCTCCCAAATACAATCATACAATCACAATCACACAATCACAATCATACAATCACAATCATACAATTACAATCATACATCACAATCATACAATCACAATCATACTATCACAATCATACAATCACAATCATACAATCACAATCATACAATCACAATCATACAATCACAATCATACAATCACAATCATACAATCATAATCATACAATCACAATCATACAATCACAATCATACAATCACAATCATACAATCACGATCATACAATCGCAAGCATACAATCACAATCATACAATCTCAATCATACAATCTCAATCATACAATCACAATCATACAATCATAATAATACAATCACAATCATACATCACAATCATACAATCACAATCATACAATCGCAATCATACAATCACAATCATACAATCGCAATCATACAATTACAATCTCCCAAATACAATCTCCCAAATACAAGCTCCCAAATACAATCTCCCAAATACAATCATACAATCACAATCATCCAATCACAATCATACAATCACAATCATACTTTCACAATCATACAATCACAATTATGCAATCACAATCATACAATCGCATTCATACAATCGCAATCATACAATCACAATCATACAATCACAATTATGCAATCACAATCATACTATCACAATCGTACAATCACAATCGCACAACCACAATCAGACAATCACAATCATACAATCACAATCATGCAATCACAATCATAAAATCATAATCATGCAATCACAATCATACAATCACAATCGTACAATCACAATCGTACAATCACAATCGCACAACCACAATCATACAATCATAATCATACAATCACAATCATACTTTCACAATCATACAATCACAATCATACAATCACAATCATACAATCACAATCATACAATCACAATCATACAATCACAATCATACAATCATAATCATACAATCACAATCATACGATCGCAATCATACAATCGCAATCATACAATTACAATCTCCCAAATACAATCTCCCAAATACAATCAAACAATCACAATCATACAATCACAATCATACAATCACAATCATACAATCACAATCATACAATCACAATCATACTATCACAATCGTACAATCACAATCGCACAACCACAATCAGACAATCACAATCATACAATCACAATCATGCAATCACAATCATAAAATCATAATCATGCAATCACAATCATACAATCACAATCGTACAATCACAATCGTACAATCACAATCGCACAACCACAATCATACAATCATAATCATACAATCACAATCATACTTTCACAATCATACAATCACAATCATACAATCACAATCATACAATCACAATCATACAATCACAATCATACAATCACAATCATACAATCATAATCATACAATCACAATCATACGATCGCAATCATACAATCGCAATCATACAATTACAATCTCCCAAATACAATCTCCCAAATACAATCTCCCAAATACAATCAGACAATCACAATCATACAATCACAATCATACAATCACAATTATGCAATCACAATCATACAATCGCATTCATACAATCGCAATCATACAATCACAATCATACAATCACAATTATGCAATCACAATCATACAATCGCATTCATACAATCGCAATCATACAATCGCAATCATACAATCACAATCATACCATCACAGTCATACAATCACAATCATACAATCATAATCATACAATTACAATCATACATCACAATCATACAATCACAATCATACAATCGCAATCATACAATTACAATATCCCAAATACAATCTCCCAAATACAATCATACAATCACAATCATACATACACAATCATACAATCACAATCATACAATCGCAATCATACAATCGCAAACATACAATTACAATATCCCAAATACAATCTCGCAAATACAGTCATACAATCACAATCATACAATCACAATCATACGATCGCAATCATAAAATTACAATATCCCAAATACAATCTCCCAAATACAATCATACAATCACAATCACACAATCACAATCATACAATCACAATCATACAATTACAATCATACATCACAATCATACAATCACAATCATACTATCACAATCACACAATCACAATCATACAATCACAATCATACGATCGCAACCATACAATCACAATCATACCATCACAGTCATACAATCACAATCATACAATCATAATCATACAATTACAATCATACATCACAATCATACAATCACAATCATACAATCGCAATCATACAATTACAATATCCCAAATACAATCTCCCAAATACAATCATACAATTACAATCATACATACACAATCATACAATCACAATCATACAATCGCAATCATACAATCGCAATCATACAATTACAATATCCCAAATACAATCTCGCAAATACAGTCATACAATCACCATCATACAATCACAATCATACAATCACAATCATACGATCGCAATCATACAATTACAATATCCCAAATACAATCTCCCAAATACAATCATACATCACAATCATACAATCACAATCATACTATCACAATCATGCAATCACAATCATACAATCACAATCATACAATCACAATCATACAATCACAATCATACAATCATAATCATACAATCACAATCATACAATCACAATCATACAATCACAATCATACAATCACGATCATACAATCGCAAGCATACAATCACAATCATACAATCTCAATCATACAATCTCAATCATACAATCACAATCATACAATCATAATAATACAATTACAATCATACATCACAATCATACAATCACAATCATACAATCGCAATCATACAATCACAATCATACAATCGCAATCATAC
This sequence comes from Megachile rotundata, assembly GCF_050947335.1. Classification (NCBI taxonomy): domain Eukaryota; kingdom Metazoa; phylum Arthropoda; class Insecta; order Hymenoptera; family Megachilidae; genus Megachile; species Megachile rotundata. The sequence goes on along the minus strand of NW_027473335.1, from coordinate 1,620,125 downwards.
AATTACAATCTCCCAAATACAATCTCCCAAATACAAGCTCCCAAATACAATCTCCCAAATACAATCATACAATCACAATCATACAATCACAATCATACAATCACAATCATACTTTCACAATCATACAATCACAATCATACAATCACAATCACACAATCACAATCATACAATCACAATCATACAATCACAATCATACAATCACAATCATACAATCACAATTATGCAATCACAATCATACAATCGCATTCATACAATCGCAATCATACAATCACGATCATACAATCATAATCATACAATTACAGCCATACATCACAATCATACAATCACAATCATACAATCGCAATCATACAATCACAATCATACAATCGCAATCATACAATTACAATCTCCCAAATACAATCTCCCAAATACAATCAAACAATCACAATCATACAATCACAATCATACAATCACAATCATACAATCACAATCATACAATCACAATCATACTATCACAATCGTACAATCACAATCGCACAACCACAATCAGACAATCACAATCATACAATCACAATCATGCAATCACAATCATACAATCATAATCATGCAATCACAATCATACAATCACAATCGTACAATCACAATCGTACAATCACAATCGTACAATCACAATCGCACAACCACAATCATACAATCATAATCATACAATCACAATCATACTTTCACAATCATACAATCACAATCATACAATCACAATCATACAATCACAATCATACAATCACAATCATACAATCACAATCATACAATCACAATCATACAATCATAATCATACAATCACAATCATACGATCGCAATCATACAATCGCAATCATACAATTACAATCTCCCAAATACAATCTCCCAAATACAATCAGACAATCACAATCATACAATCACAATCATACAATCACAATTATGCAATCACAATCATACAATCGCATTCATACAATCGCAATCATACAATCACAATCATACAATCACAATTATGCAATCACAATCATACAATCGCATTCATACAATCGCAATCATACAATCGCAATCATACAATCACAATCATACCATCACAGTCATACAATCACAATCATACAATCATAATCATACAATTACAATCATACATCACAATCATACAATCACAATCATACAATCGCAATCATACAATTACAATATCCCAAATACAATCTCCCAAATACAATTATACAATCACAATCATACATAC